>NW_004949106.1:9892425-9894848 GCF_000317375.1 Microtus ochrogaster
CAATGTTTGTGAAAGTATTTTATGTCAAACTTATAAAACAGGATATGAAATAAAATACAAAATGGATGCAGTTACAGGTTGAAGACTTTTAGTTCCCACTGGGCATCATGAATTTAACATTCAAATAAATACTTTTTAAAGTAGGGGAGATATTTAGAAGAATTATTTACAGAATGCTGAAACATCAGACCCACTTAGATGGTAACAGTAGAAGAGGTTTTTTTTTTATGAGATGGATATTGAAAACATATTCACAAAACAATCTATAAACATTTGTCTTCATAGTCACAGGTGTATGTGTCGCCCATCACTGAGAAGACAGAGATAACTACAGAAAATCACAACTGTTCAAAATGAAGTTGTGGAGCCCAATCCCAGTGGCATATCTACAAACAACTGCTAGCTTGTTTGTATTTTTAAAAGATTTATTAATTTTTATTTTATGCGTATTTTTACCCCGCATTTGTCTGAGCACCACATTCCCGAAAAGGCCAGAAGAGGGCGTCAGATCCCCTAAAACTGGAGTTACAGATGGTTGCCAACTACCATGTGGGTTTTGGGAATCCGATCCACGTCTTCCGGAAGACCAGTCTGTGTTCTTTACTTCCTAGCCATCTCCCCAGACCCTCTTCTTGAATTCCTGAAGTTATGTTTTGCATGTTACAGGTCAAAGTTGGAAAAACTAAGGAACTGGAGGAGGGAAGAGTGATAATCTAGCATCATTTCCCCTTGCCCTGAACATCGAAAGGCCTCAGTGTAAGATTCCAACTTCCACAAGAGCTCAGGATCATTGGGGCTGGCGAGAGCACCTACCCAAAGCAGAAGACATGCGTCGTTTTCTCTGTGCAGCAGAAACCGACTCTCCATGAGCCTCGCCCTCCCGAGGAGCTGGATTCCCAGAGAGACTTTCTTTTAGGAGCGCATTCTAGTCGGCATGGAGAGCGCACCAGTACCACGCCCTCGCTTTAAGGTTTCCCTCTAGCTTTAGGTTTCCACCACAACAGGGCAGCAGAAAGGTTCTCGCTCATAATTCCATTAAGGAAATGTCAAAGAGAATTAAGCTCGCAGGTTATTCAATAATAATAATGGTCATTACTTTTCAAAAAGTTCAGTGATGGATGAAATTAAAATCATCATAATGCTGCTTATTGATATTTCATCAAAGATAAAAGGATTTTCCAATTCTGAAAAATGACACGCTGTTACACAAGAGTCTTTGAGTAAAACAGCTTTCCATCTTGCTGGGTTTGTGACTGCTTTACTCCAAAGAATGAGTACAGGTTCAGAAGAATGAGTTTCTTTCTTCTAGGAATTCACACTTGTGCTACAGGAAGTCTGAACCATGCTCACATAGTGACCCTGGGCAGAGAAGTGAAGCAGAGACTCACCAAATCACTGTGGTCCAGACTGTGACTTACCTGTAGCATGCTAAATAGTGACATGTGGGTTTCAGGGTGTTTGTTCCCAGACAACCGTCAACAGACATAGCATCTGAAAACAGCCAAGAATCTCACAAGACAAAACAAAACTTGGGTGACATCCATTATCAGAATAAGGGGTGAGTGTTTTATATGGAGTTGTAAGGATATGTATAAGAAAAAAATTATTGCTTTAGAGGGATAGAATATGTACCATATAGAGGAATTTTTGAAATGATAACATATAAGATTAATAAAATGTAAGGATTTTATAACTCCTAGTTGACGCAACTATCCTAATCTTTTTCACTTTTTTTGGTCTGTTGTGTTGTTTGAGACAAGTTCTCAATAGGTAGCCCAGGGTGACCTCAAATTCCTTTTTTAAGTACCTGGAGTGCTCAGATTATATACTAAAGAAACCGTTACTGGCTTTTTATATCTTAAATGCTGAATATTGCAAAGACTATTACTTAACATTCAATTCAAAATCAGACAATATAAAAAAGTATATTTCTAATAAAGAATTAGCAGACAATAAAAGATATAAGAAAAACAAACAATTACAGAACCCAAAACTAGTCAAGTTGCAAAGACTAACTGACGTGGGCCCAATTGGGGCATCTATAACACAGCCTCCTTGCCTAAGGCTCAAGGAACACAGATGCATAAGGGGACAGGGAAACTGTATGAACCTGAAGACTGGGATTATTGCTGCATGGACAGCAGATTGCCTTCTGGAAAGGACAGGGAAATTGCTCCATGATCTCTCAACAATGTGGTTGTGTGCTCAAAATCTGCAAAGATCACACCGGTTGATAACTCAACATGGACGACAGAAAATTTCATAAGCCCTACCTCTGGATGAAGAGCTATATAGGTAGCTGTCGGCTGCTGAGGGAGGAAAATCAGTTCTGATTTTTCAATAAGAAGACTCAAACCCTAAGTGTTTAGCCCTAAACATATGTAAACTAGGCAATATTAATTGGATTCAAAAGGTTGTATTGC
>NW_004949106.1:9895142-9897229 GCF_000317375.1 Microtus ochrogaster
CACACACACACACACACACACACACACACACACTACATACACTCCAAACTGTCTAAATTCATATAGATTCTGTCTTAGTTAAAGTTTCCATGCTGTGAAGAGACCCCCATCTCCACAAGAAACTCTTATAAAGGATAGCGGTTAACTATGGCTGGTTAAGAATTTCAGAGGTTTAGTCCATTATCATCACAGTAGGAAACAGCAGCGTGCATGCAGACATGGTTGTGGAGTGCTAGTTGAGAGTTCTACATCTGGATCTGCAGGCAGCAGGAAGAGAATGAGACACACTAGTCTTAGATTGAGCTTCTGAGACCTCAGAGGCCACAACCAAAGACACAATCCCTCCAACACGGCTGGACTTCCCTTTGAGCATATGGGGCAACTTTCATTCAAACTACCACAGGTGCTCTTATAGTTTTGCATCTTCTTTCTTTTTAATGAATTTTCTCTTATTTGCTATTGAGCTACCATATGTATGACATTAAGTTGTAGCCTGTGTATTTTTACTTTCAGTTCTAGTTTTGATTTTCAGATCTATTATTTATAATTCATGACTCCAGTTATTTCTTATTAGTTTTTCTTTCTTCTTTGATGTCCTTCTTTTTCCACTTAATAAAATTAAACATCTGTTTCATAGAGATTCCAGTTTTTCAAAACAAGATACTTTCCCCCACTTAAAGCTAACACAACAGAATACCTCAACAATGGAATCTCACTACCTCACCAAGGTTGAGGCAGGCTTGCGTTCATGAGCAATATTTCTCTAGTTTTTCTCACAGTTTGGAATTTTCATAATATACATGTCTTCTATGTTGCCAGAACATACAAATTATTTAAAATACATGCAAACAGGCAAACTCATGCAATAACAACCACGTGCATATGATTGTACAGATGAACACACACATACACAAACTCCTCTGCATATTTACAAACAAACACACGGACACATAAAGACTCACATGCAGGCACAGTCCTTTGCACATGTATGACCATGTATGTGTATATACATGAATACAAGCATAGGTATGCATGGTTAAAGCATTTCTAAGTTAATTAAGATGGCAAGGATTTAAAAATCATATTGTTTGATAATTTTTTGGACTTTAAATATTAGTGATAAATTATGTAAAACAAGCAAGTCCTTTGAAATATATTTTAAAAACACTGTGAGAAAGAAGCAAATTGGATGGCTGTAAGAAAAATCATTTTAATTTTATATATTCTTATTCATATTTCTTTTAAGTAATAAAGAAGCAATAACATCTAAAACCTTATAAAACAAATAAATATAATTGAGTACTAGCTATGAGAAAGAATAGTTCCCAATGAATGGTTCATAATCTTCTAGAAGTTTAGATCTACATCTGTTGGGAGCAGTGAGCCCCAGATCCTGAATTTCTTGTAAACTTGTTTTCCGCTGATCTTTAGAGCCTACAGCTGCTCTGAGCACGAGACCCTCAGGAGTTCCTGATGGCAGGAGAGTGGTTTCTGGTGCATTTGGCTGGGGCATGGCTATGTCTATATAATCTGCCCCTAAACACAATAAAGAGGGCATTTTGTGGGCATTCTTGTTTCAAGGATGACCCATGTCTCTATGTGTGTTTGTGTGTTTCAATATTCAGCCTCTTGCCCAAGGTTCATGAGTACAGACACTATATGTATCTGAAATGTCAAACCTCATGAAGTCAAAAGAGGAAAGTAGGGGACACGAGGCCAGTAGTTCTTCATTAAAATGGCACTGGTACTCCAGTGACCACTCTTACTGGTATATCACGAGCATCATTGTCTCTCAATCCAGCAAAGTTTTGAAACATTAAGTTCCTTGACTCATGACCAAAATCTCCACAAATTTTATGTGCAAAGACATTACATTTGTGCATTTGATAAATACCACCACTTGGCCATCTGGAAATAGTGTCTAGATCCAGTTACATGACAAATTGTTTTTTTTTATATGGTGTTTATGTGTTCAGAGTTTTTTTGTTTTGTTTTGTTTTTTGTTTTTCGAGACAGGGTTTCTCTGTGGCTTTGGAGCCTGTCCTGGAACTAGCTCTGTAGACCAGGCTGGTCTCGAACTCACAGAG
>NW_004949106.1:9898264-9905545 GCF_000317375.1 Microtus ochrogaster
TTTCTGCGTGTATGCCTGCAGGCCAGAAGAGGGCACCAGACCTCATTACAGATGGTTGTGAGCCACCATGTGGTTGCTGGGAATTGAACTCAGGGTCTTTGGAAGAGCAGGCAATGCTCTTACCCTCTGAGCCATCTCTCCAGCCCACAACCTTTTTTTTTTTTTATTTTTTTTTTAAAGCAGGGTCTGCCTATGTAGCTCTGGCTGTCCTGGAACTCATAGAGATCTGCCTTCTCTCTCCCTCTCAAGTGTTGGGATTAACAGATTGCACCACTGCACACAGCTAAAAGTCATATATATATATGGAATAAAATCTGGAAACTATTTTATTAATGAAACAGGCATGGTGGCTTGACATAGCAAACTGAAAATCTCTTTTGTGGCAACCAGCATAGGAATTTAACTGTATAAAATGTAAATTTGAGTGAAACAGCTTGTTGCTCAGTGTCTTAATCTGTTTTCCTGATGGCGTGATAAATTGCCATGACAAACAACATAAGGGAGAAAGGGTTACTTTGGCCCACAATTCAAAATCAGTTCATTTTGGTGGGGCAGTTAGTCAGCTTGAAGCTGTTGGGCTTAAGAGTGTTGAATGGGTCAGTTTCCTTACTCCATTTTACATAGTTGAGCATCCCGTTCCCAGGGAATAGTCTCACTCACAAATTAAGATAAGTGGTTCTTATTTAATTAATGTCATCAACATAACCACCTTATGTATGTCCAGGGGCTTTTCTTCAAGACTCTCTATAGTCTATCAAGTTAACAATTAGCACTAGCCTTCACAGACATGTAATAAAATATACTCTTTTAAAAGAGTTGCTGTGTTCTCTTTCGTTATAACAAATATTTTAGATAACACACTAATGTAGAGTCAGAGAACATGAAACACTCAGCCCTAAATGGGATGTCTCCATTAAATCCCTCACCTTAGGGTTCATGGAAACCCCTGGAATAGGAGGTTAAAAGAATATAAGAGCCAGAGGGAATAGAGGGAAAAAAAATGAGACCCTCTGAAATAACTGAGCAAAGCTCACATGACCTCACAGATACTCAAGCAAGAAGCACAGAGCTTACATGGGTCTGCAGCATATCCTCTGCCAGTGACCCCATAAACGGCCCAAATCACAGAACTGTCACCCATTTTCAGAGGGCCTAGTATGGCCCTAAGCTGCTTCCCCAGAAGTCAGTCCAGAGTCAATGAGCTCCCACAAGCTCAGGTCAGCTTTCTCTGTGGGTTTCCCCATCATGAGGTTAACACCTTTGCTCATATAATCCCTCCTTCTTTTCTCCCACTGGACTTCAAGAGCTTGCCACAATACTTAGCTGTGGATTTCTTCATCTGCTTTCGTCAGCTACTGGATGAAAGTTCTGTGATGACAATTAGGATGGTCACCAATCTGACTACAGGGAAGGCCAGTTCAGGTACTGTTTCCACTGTTGCTTTGGAGTCTTAGCTGGTGTCATTCATGTGGATTCCTGGGTATTTCCCTAGCACCAGGTTTCTCCCTAACCCCATAAAGGCTCCCTCTCTCAAGACAACTCTTTGTTCTTCGTCTCCCACCTGCAGCTCAACTATCCAGTGTCGTCATGTCCTCCTTCATCTCCCCTTCACCCCTCCATCCTTTCTCTACCCCATTTCTGTTCTGTGCTCCCAACTTACCCAGGAGATCTTATCTGTTTTCCTTTCCCAGGGGCATGCATACATGTCTGTCTCAGGGTCCTCTTTGTTACCTAACTTCTCGGGGGTTGTGCAGTGTAGCCTGGTTATCCTTTTCTTCACATCTAAATATTCACTTAGGAGAGAGTATGTACCATGTTTGCCTTTCTGCATCTGGATTGCCTCACTCATGAAGGTTTTTTCTAGTTCCATCCATTTGCCTGCAAATTTCAAGACGTTATTGTTTTTAACTGCTGAGTTATAATCCGTTGTGTAAATGTACCACATTTCCTTTATCCATTCTTTGTTTGAGGGACATCTAGGTTGTTTCCAGGTTCTGGCTATTACAAATGATGCTGCTATGGACATAGCTGAGCACATGTCCTTGTGGTGTGAGTGTACATCCTTTGGGTTATATGCCCAAAAGTGGTATTGCTGGATCTTGAGGCAGATTGCGCCCCAATTTTCTGAGAAACTGCCATACTGATTCTGAAAGTGACTGCACACATTTGCACTTCTTCCGCAATAGAGGAATATTCTCATTACTTTGCCTCCTCTGCAGCACAGGCTACTATTGGCGTTGTTTTTTTTTTTTTATCTTAACCATTCTGACAGGTATAAAATAGTATCTCATAGTCATTTTGATTCACATTTCTCTGATGCCTAAGCATGTTGAGCAGTTCCTCAAATGTCTTTGACCACTTGAAATTCTTCTGTTGAGAATTCTCATTTTAGATCTGCACCTCATTTTTTAATTGGATTATTTGGTATTTTGATATTTACTTTCTTGCATTCTTTATATATTTTGGAGATCAGCTCTCTGTCATATGTGAGGTTGGTGAGATCTCTTCCCATTCTGTAGGCTGACTTTTTGTCTTATTTACCTTGTCCATGGCCTAACAGAAACTTCAATTTCAGGGGGTCTCATTTATTCATTGTTGTTTTCAGTGTCTGTGTTATTGGTGCTATATTTAGGAAGTGATATTTTGTGTCAATGTGTTCAAGGCTATTTTCTTCTATCAACTTTAATGTAACTGAATTTATATTAAGGTCTTTGAACCATTTGGACTTGTGTTTTGTGCATAGCAATATATGGATCTATTAGCGTTCTTTTAAATGTCGACATCCAGTTATGCTAGCATCATTTGTTGATTGGAAAATCTTTTTTCCAACTCATTACACTGAGGTAATGTCTATCTTTGACATTGCAGTATATTTCTTGTATGCAGCCAAAGAATGAGTAATGTTTTCATATCCATTTTGATAGCCTGTGTCTTTTTAAAGGCAAATTGAGTTCATTGATATTAAGTGATAGTAATGACCAGTGATTGTTACTTCCTGTTATTTTTTGGTTTTGGTTTTGTTGGTGGTAGTGTGTTTGTGTTTCCCCTCTTTGGTATTTTCTGGTTTGAGGTTATCTATTGCCTGCGATTTTGTGAGTGTAGCTAACTTCTTTTGGTTGGAGTTTTCTTTCTAGAATCTTCTTTAGGGATGGGTGTGTGGTTTGGTGTTATTTAAATCTGGTTTCATCATGGAATATTTTGTTTTCTCTATCTATATTGATTGAAAGCTTCTCTAGGTATAGGAGTCTGGGATGACATCATGGTTTGTTAGTGTTTGCAAAATATCTGTCCAGGACTTTCTGGCCTTCAGAGTCCACATTGAGAAGTTGAGCAAAATTCTGCTAGGTCTACTTTTATATATTACCTGGCATTTTTCTTTTGCAGTTCTTAAAATTTCTTCTTTATTCTGTATGTTTAATGTTTTGATTATTATGTGGCAAGGGGACTTATTATTATTAGGTTTTGTTTTTTTGGTCCAGTCTATTTTGTGTTCTGCAAGCTTCTTGCCCTTCATAGGTATGTTCTTCTTTATGTTGGGCCAGTTTTCCTTTATGAAGTTTTTAAAATATAATTTCTGTGCCTCTGCATAGGACTTTTTCTGCTTTGTCTATTTCTATTATTCTTAGTTTTGGTTTTTTGATAGTGTCCCAGATTTACCCAGATTTACTGGGCATTTTGTGCTAAGAACTTGTTGGATTTGACATTTTATTTACCTGATGGCTGATGAATTTACCTCTCTCATATTTTCAATGCATGAAAGTCTCTCTTCCATTCTTTACATTCTTTTGGCTATGCCTACATCTGTGGTTCCTTTTCGTTTACTCAGATTTTCCATTTCCAGAATGTCCTCTGTATGTGTTTTCTTCATTGCCTCTATTTCAATCTTCAAGGCTTTAACTCTTCCCTCATCTATTTAATTTTTTTCTTGATTTTCTTGACCTCTTTAAGGGATCAATTGATTTCTTCTAATTTTTTCCTTTCTTTTCATCCATTTCTTTAAGGGAATTTTTCATTTCCTCTCTAAGGGCCTATATCATCTTCATGAAGTTATGTTTAAGGTAATTTTCTTCTATGTCATCTGTGTTGGGATGTTCAGGTATTGTTGTAGAACCACTGGTTTCTAGTGGTGCCATATTGCTCTTTATGTTGTTGAAAGCATTCTTATACTGCCTTCTACTCATCTGGGTTTTAGGTAATTATAGGTAGAGTGATTTCTTGTTCCAATTGGTCCAGGTAGTATTGGTGCCTTGGGGGGCCACTTTTCCTCCAATTGGTGCAGGTGGGGACTGTGACTCCAGAACCCCTTGATATAGTTGGAGATGGTGATAGAGTGGTCTGGCTAGAGGAGACAGGCTGTTGGGGCTGGAATGGGTGGGGGAAGGGTCCCCATACCTAGAGCCTAGAGAACAGGGCTTCAGCCTAGAGAGAAGACACTCAGCTCTTTCTCTATTCTGTGGAGCAGACACTGTGCTTCTGGAGCCCTCTGATGCACTTGTGGATGGTGGTAAAAGGGTCTGGCCTTCTCTTGGAGCTCATTTCCTTCTCTTGATTGGCAATGTCCAACTGTGATGTAATAGTTTGCTTTATATTATTTTTTCATGTTTGTTTGCTATCTCTTAGAAGCTTGTTCATTTCTAATGAAATACAGAAAGGTAATGGATCCAGAAAGAAGAGAAGGTGGGGAGTAAGCAGGAGAAGCAGAGGGAGAAAAATTGTAATCAGCATATATTATATGAGGAAAAAAAAATCTGTTTTTAATAAAAGATGATATGGCATTAGCTATGATATCTTTAAAAAAGTAACAATAATCTATTCTTGCCTAATGCTTAGAATAATTCAAAATGAAATCAACAGTAGTTTATGGCACCAAGTTAAAATACGTATGGTTTATATTTAAGCATTGTGAAACTAGCTTAACTAACCCAAATCACCATTATTGTCTTCGTAGTTAGGGTTTCTATTGCTATGACGAGACACTATAACCATGGCAACTTCTAAAGAAGAAAGCATTTAATTGGGGGTGGTTTACTTATAGTTCAGAGGTTCAGTCCTTATCATCATGGTGGGACATGGCAGTGTGCAGAATGACATAGTACAGGAGAAGTGGCTGAGACTCCTACATCCTTCAGGCAACAGGAAGTGGTCTAAGTACCACACTGAGTGAATATTGAGCAAAAGAGATCTCAAAGCCTGCTCCCACAATGACACTTTCTCCAACAAGGCCACACTTCCTAATAGTGCCACTCTCTATAGGCTTGTGGGGGGCAACTACACTCAAGCGACACATTCTACTCTTTGACCTTTATAAGATTGTAAGGCTGTCATAATGCAAAATGAATTTTGCCTAATTTCAAAAGTGAACACTGTCTATCACAGTCTCAACAATGTTTAAAATTCCAAAGATCAAAGTCTCTTCTGAGATTCATGCAATCTCAAAACTGTAATCCCCTGTAAAAATCAAAATAAAAAAAAACAGATGACATATTTCTGCCATAAAATGGCCAGGACATACATTACCACTCTAAAACATAGGAAAGGGAGCATATGTGAAAAAATACTGGACCAAAGCAAGACTAAAATCCAGCTGGGCAAACTCTGCATTTCCATGTCTGATGTCAAAATATTCTTCAGATTTCTGACTCCTATCAGCTTTATTGTCTGCAACACACTTTTCATATATGGGTGGGAGCTGCTGGTTTCACTCCCTGCTAGCAGCTCTTCTCATAAAGTATCCCATGGCTCTGGCATCTCCAATATCTGGGCCTCCATTCAGGGACACCCCTGACCTATGTCTGATTTCAGCAGCTTTCCATAGGCACAGAGATAAATTCCATAACCCATTTCTTATATACTTGACTGTAAAGCCAGAACCAAATCTACCAAGTTCTGATGCTTGTATGGGCTAGAACATGGTCTCCTTGTTCAATTACATCTTCCCCAGTTTTCTGTTTTGTATTATTACCTTGAACTTGTTTGGTAGACCATGTTGGCCTTAAACTTAGGTATGTTTCAACCTCTCCCTTCAGAGTGCTGGGATTAAAAGCATGCACCATCACACCCAACTCTTAGCTTTTCTTTAATTCCTTTTTAGAAGTTGGAAACCTAACTGGGTGTGATCTTGTCCTGAGATCGCCATCCCCTTTATTACACTTCTTCATACATTTATCTTATTGAACACTGAATTTAACTCTATTATGCTTCCTGGAGCCCCTTTTCTCAATCTATACATTTTGTATTTTCTTTTGTTCAGCTTGCTTCTTTTCATTATAAATCTTCATTAGGGTCACCACAAATAACTGCACCACAGAGTCTATACCAGGCTATTTTGAGATTTCCCCTGACAACACAATTAATCTAAAACCTTTCACTTTAGCCTCAGGCAGACTATTTAGACGAGGGCAAAGGCAGCCACATTCTTCACCAAAATATCACGAGAACGCTCTCTAGGCCACATGTTAATATTCTTACTTGAAATCTCTTGAGTCAAGCACCCACAGTTAATCAAATCGCATGCAGCGCCATTATCATCCATGCTCCTACTAGTATGGCCTATTTAAGCAGCACTTAAAGTGTTCAATTGGTTTTCTAGCCCATAGGCCCTTATTTCTTCAAACAAACATGGTCAAGCCTATCAAAGGAATACATTAGTACTTGGTACCAATGTCTGTCTTAGGGTTTCTTTGCTGTGAAGAGACACTATGACAATGGCAACTCCTGTAAAGAAAAACACTTGACTGGGTTGTCTCACGCACAGTTTAGAGGTTCAGTCCACTATCATCATGGTGGGACACAGTCATCTGAAGGCAGACATGGTGCTGGAGAAGCAGCTGAGATTCTTATGTCTTGAAGTCAACAGGATGTGGTCTGAGTGTCACACTGAGTGAAGCTTGAGCAAAGAAAATCTAGCACACATCCTCCAATAAGGACACACCTATTATCACAAAGCCATACCTCCTAAGAGTGTCATGCCCTATAGACTTATGTGGACCATTTTTATTCAAATCATCACACATATCTACTATATTTTAAAGATCCACATTTGCTTTATGTCTTCTTGTCATTGAAATATAATAGATACAATTAGTTCTTAGTTTTTCAAACACTTCTTGTCTTTTTTAGAAGCACATATTCTACTATATATTGATGTGGGAAGTCCTTGTGTATATGTGTTGTTTTTATTGGTTAATAAAGAAGCTGCTTTCAGCCAATGGCTTAACAAAATATAGTCAGGCTGTGTGTGTATGTGTGTGTGTGTGTGTGTGTGTGTGTGTGTGTGTGTGT
>NW_004949106.1:9905645-9914402 GCF_000317375.1 Microtus ochrogaster
GTGTGTGTATATATATATATATAGAGAGAGAGAGAGAGAGAGAGAGATTAGGCAGAGTAAGGAAGAAGCCAAGGAGCTGCCAGAGGAGAAAGACTTGAACCACCAGGTAGAACCTCGCCAGCAGGCCATGAGCCTTGTGTTAAAATATAAAATAATAGAAATAAGTTAATTTAAGATATAAGAGCTAGCTAGCAATATGCTTAAGTGATAGGGCAAGCAGTGATTTAAATAATGTAGTTTCTGTGTGATTATTTCTGGAGTCTGAATGGATGAGAACAAATGAGCAGCCTCTCCCAACAACAACAACAACAAATATATATATATCTTTCCCCTATTTATAATTTGCAATTATAATAGCAATTGTGAATATCCCTTCAGAATTCTCAAATTGTTCAGATTGCTATATGCCTGGGATGTGTTTATTCAATATCTCTGTGCAGCATAGAATTGTATGTCACACTATTTGTAATCATTCATATTGCTCAATTTAAAAGCTATATATAAATCATTTATAATCACATTGAAATTATTTTCTTCTATTGTCTTATATGTAGTTTCGCTCAAAAATTCAATAGAAAAATCATATTCTTTTTACATACCATTTTATCTTTTATTAGGAAAGGAAAAAAAACTAAAGCAACAGTAGAACCTGCTTAAATATTTTTTGTGTTAAATTGGATATTTTGAAAAAAAACACATACATTTCCCACTTATAGACAAAGCACTATGAAAGAAGCCCTTGGGTGAAAATAATTTGCATGTATTTTACGTTTCTGTTTTTAACTGAGCAATTAAAGAATGATTGCAAGAAATTTGAACTCATTTTATATGGAAAACATTTGTAAATGGAAATGCAGAAGACATCCTGAAAAGAAACTCACCTAAAATAGAGATTCTAAGAGCAAATGGATGCTCTTATCAAAAGCTGTCCTTTCTCTTCTTTCCTGAGTATAGAAGAAAGTCAAGCACATGAACACTATATACCCACCTGTTCATATTTAGTCTTCTTTCTTAATTTTTAATAAAAGCCATTAATGAGAATTGAGAGTCAAGGTGAATAGTTACTTTGACACAAAGCTCCTTAGCATTAGCCAGACCTGGTTGCTGGTGTCTATATGCCGGATATTTTAGGAAGATCATAGGCTCTAGGCCTGTCTAGGTCATCAAGTGCGATTCAGTAAAACAGTAAAGTCAAACGTCATCTGAGTCTGTAGCACAGTAGACAAGTAATCATCTAGTAGGCTTGAGGCCCAAAGGTTGGTTCAACACAGCAATGAAAATTAGTGACTATGTCAAGAAAAGTATTATAGCATAAAAAGGAATAATTTGGAAATGTTTTGTTGAGTCAACTTCGCTCTCCATTTCTTTTGTTTATTTCCTTAAAAAAGAAAACAAACTATCTTTTTTTTTTCATTTTACATACCAATCTCAGTTCCCATTCCTTCCTCTGCTCTCATTCCCTTCACCTACCCTCATCCCACTCCTCAGAAAAGGGTAAAGCACATTCATTTGGGGAAGGTCCAAAGTCCTCCTTATTATATCTCCACTGAGCAAGGTATCCATCTGAAGAGAATAGGTTCCCGAAAAGCCAGTACAAGCAGTAGGGATAAATCCTGCTGCCACTGTCAATGGCCCTTCAGTCTGCCCCAGTTATGCAACTGTCAACCACATTCAGAGGGATTAGTTTCAACCTATGAATGCTTCTTCCCTGTCTGCCTAGAGTTGGTGAACTCCAATCAGCTCAGGTAGAGTGTTTCAGTGGTCGTACCCTTCATGGTCTTGACCTCTTTGCTCATATTCTCACTAACTGGACTTTGGGAGCTCAGTCCAGTGCTCTGATATGGGTCTCTGTTTCCATCAGTTGCTGGGTGACGGTTCTATGGTGATACTTAAAATATTCATCAGTTTGATTATAATAGGGCAAGGGCAGTTTGAGCACACTCTCCTCTATTGCTTGGATCTCAGCTGGGGTCATCCTTGTGGATTCCTGGGAATTTCTTTATTGTCAGGTTTGTTGCTAGCCCCATAATAGCTCCCTCAATCAAAATATCTCTTTCCCTGCTCCCATCTCTGTCCTTCCTCCATCTCAACTATCACATTCCCTCAAGTTCTCCTTCAACTCCACTTCTCCCCTACTCCTCCCTTTCTGTACTCCTTTCTCCCCCTCACCACAATGCTCCCAATCTTGCTAAGAGATCTTCTCTATTTCCCCTTTCCACTTTAGGGTTCACTTTGTTGCTTAGCTTCTCTAAGGTCAAGGACTATAGGCTTCTTATCCTATGCCTTATAGCTAGTATCCACTTATGAGTGAGTACATACCATGTTCATCCCTCACTCAGAATGGTTTTTTTTCTTTCCATCAATTTGTATGTAAATTTCAAGATGTCATTTTTTTTGGTTGGTTGGTTGGTTGGTTTTTTTTCTTTCCACGGAGTAGTACTCCACTGTGTAAATGTACTACATTTTCTTTATTCATGCTTCAGTTGAGGGACATATAGGGTTTTTTTTTTATAGGTTCTGGATATTACAAATAGTGCTGCTATGAGCATAGTTGAACAAATTCCTTGTAGCATGATTGAACATCCTTTGGGTATATGTCCAAGACTGGTAATTTTGCAGCCTGTGTTTCAGAGTTTCACTGAGGTTGTGGAGGGTATGGGATGGTTTGGGGACAGAGTGGGACTAGCTTGCAGGGTCTGGTGGATGGGGTGGGGTTCTTGGAGCAGCCTGCCTTGCTCTCCTTTTTAAATGAAAAACAAAAAACAAAACAGCAACAAAAATCCCATCAGATTGGGGACTGTTTTGTTAAATGCTGGCCAATATATCATTTGCAGTCATTTATACATTGGCAAATGATATATATTTATGTCCTGTGACACTAATCATGCTAATTGTGTGTGTTGTTCACTTTGTTTTGTTCTATAAAAGATCTCTCAACTTCGCTAAATTGGCTTTGAACTCCTTAGCTACTAAGGGTTGGCTTGAACTTCTGATCTTTCTGCTTTACCTTTCAATGTTCTAGGATTATTGGTATACACCATTATCTTCTGTTAACCACACTTTTTAAATCAAGAATGTATTTCAAGACATCACCTAGACAAATCTCTTTAGTACTCTAATTATTTTTGTGTTCACACAACTTTCAAGTACAAAGGTATATGTTAACTTTTAGTATAACACTCAGAGATATTTATTTATTCCCTGACTCATTAATTAATATATAATTGCTTCTTTGGTGATTTTTCTCCTCAGTGTGTAAGGATAGAAGTGTGTTTTGTTCAAAAACTTCTCTCTTTATGGATTAGTGTATTCCATGTAAATGATAAGCATGTATCTGTTGAATGAATATTTGTTCAATGAACAGAAAACTTTGTTAGTCATTTGTAGTCATTTGACCCTACACTGCTGATGAAATGTATGATATAAACACTCTGGTAGTTTGAATGAGAAACTCTTCCCCTGCTTCTATAGAGACACGAATGTTTAAACCCTTGATCCTCAGTTGGCATTGTTTAAGAAGGTCTAGGAAGTATCATCTTGCTGGAGGACCATTGGAGGAAGGCTTTGAGTATTAAAAACCTCACCTCACCCCACCTTCTGTTCACTCTCTGCTTTGAGTTTATGGTTAAGGATGTGAGTACTCACCTTTCTGCATTGATTACCATGCCTGCTACTTGATGCCATTTTTCCCCATCATGATGGACTCTTATTCGCTTAGAACTGTGAGCCCAAATAAGCTCTTTTTTTTTTCCTGTGAGTGTAAGGCATTTTAACATGGCAACAGACAAGACACTAACATAGGTATCTTTAAAAGGAAGAAGGAAGTGTTTTGGTTAATTGTTTCACAGATCTCGTCCATGGTGGTCTTGGCTGCATTATTTCTGAACATGTACATGGTAAATTGGGACACAAATAAGTGTTACTGGATAAAGTTTGGCAAGCAGGAGCTGTGGACTCCCTCTCGGTTTGCTAACAAACTTCTTTATCACTGGGACATTCATTCTTTGCCTGGTCCTTTTTAACTTCTAATTGTACTCTTTGATTTTACTAGGAAGCTTACCTGTTTAATTCTTCATAATTCTTCACAAGCACGATTTTCCAAGTAGCATGTCCACTTTCTATCAGGTTTCGTTTTTATGAAGACCTTACAAATATTCCCCATTTCTTGGTAGTCTATTGTGACCCTTTTAGATTTAGCTCTGTTCGGGTTATTGTTAACCTTTGTTTCCTTTTTCTTTTCCTTATCTTGAATTAGCAGCTGTAGTAATCCTATGCCTTAATTATAGCATTTTTCTTCACTCTTACTCCCAAATGACAAACGGGAGTGATAAAACCCTCTGAATTCATGACTATCAGCAAGTATCTTCCTCTTTGCCAGAAGACTGATGTCTGTTCTGATGGAATAATCCTTGGATTGCTATCTTTTTTTTTCTTAGTGGTCTGAGAACTAACCTATTTTTTTTCCTATCAGATAAGGTGTCAGATGCAGTGAGTCTTTTTCTCCATAAGCAACTCTCTTTTTCTTTCAGAAAGCTTATGTGACTTTTGGATGATTTTAGCCTAAAAGTTTTCACCGGATAAGGTTTTACATGAATCTTCTGTCATCTTCATGACTGACAGTCGGATGAGGCATTTGAGTCTAGAAGCATTAATATTCATTTAGCCCAACTTGATGGCTCACATCTGTAACTTCAACACTAAGAAGCCTAAGACAGGAGGGGTACCATATAGAAAGATCCTGAGATCCTGCCTCGCTGCCTGTGCCTTCTCCACCTCTGAAAAAAGAAGAAGGAGAAGGAGAAGGAGAAGGAGAAGGAGAAGGAGAAGGAGAAGGAGAAGGAGAAGAAGAAGAAGAAGAAGAAGAAGAAGAAGAAGAAGAAGAAGAAGAAGAAGAAGAAGAAGAAGAAGAAGTTTTAAGATTTTTATTCTTGTTTTCTTCTGAAACAACTTTGTTTTATAAATTGCATTTATTGTACTATCTTTAAGTCTCATGTTCATTCACATTTTACTGATGCTAATGCTTTCTGGTGTTGTTTTGCACTGCCTCCCCCTTCAACCCTGTTTAAGATTTCAACAGCATTTCTCCTCTCATTTACATGCAGAGTTCTTTAGTGCAAAGGGATATATTATTTCCAGGGAAGTTACTCCTTAGCCATGCCCCAGAAAGTTCTTCCTCAGAGGTTCTGTTTTAGTAAAGAACTCAACCAAGTGTTCCATCATTCTACTGTGTACAGTACAGACTGTTCTTCAGAGGACTGATTGCAGCTTTCTCCCCCACTGCACGTCACAAATTGGACTCCTTAGAAAACAAACTGAAACTTTTATAGAGTTTATGGAGACTTATAGTTAGAACATTCACAGAGAGAATAAATTATGGATGCACACCTAGGGAAGGAAAGAACATAATGTATTCTTGGACAGGGAAAAAAATTAAGATACAATTATCATCCTACCAAAAACTCCTGGCTGGTAAGCTGCAGGGTGAGCCCTCGATTGGGGATCGCTCATTTGGAATGGAATTGAGGGATGTGAAACATATGTACTCATCTTGTATTGATCAGTGATTAGATAAAAGCAAACAAAAGTGTTACCATGAGCTTGGCACATTCTCTCGGTAGAGGGAAACCTCAGAGAGAATTTACAGCTGGGAGCCTGGTTTTGTCCCTACTTTCAGAAGCAGCGTTTTTCTTCAATGGAATTTATGGGTACTTTGAACACCATGGCTTCCCACCCATCCACTCTAGAATTCTTAAGACTGAACAGAATAAGGAGTGTCTGTGTCTTTGTAATTCTTTTCTTGCTACCTGCCAGGCCTCTGTTACTTAGACATTGTCTGGTATGTATTCTTTTAGGGGCTCACCATCTTCTTTGTGGGCAGAGCTTCCGCTTCATTAGGGGCATTCCCAACAATTAGTGCAAGCACAAGGAGAGCTACCACTGAACTTCTCAGTGGTGGCTGTATTTGTTTTATTGGTACATTTTTCTCTTGCTTTCATAACGACATGTCTTCAAGGTTTTCCTGCAGATTATCGTCATGTGCTAGAATTTCCGGTCATAGACTGTATCACCACACTAAAATGTCTTCTTCTGCCGTCTATGCCCCACATGCAGACTCCTGATTCTTATGCTCTATGAATTATTTTTTAAATTAACCCCCCCTTGTGAATGTCTTTTAAGAATAAGTCATAGTTCCTGAAGAATCTTCCAATACTTATAAGCTGTATCGTTACCCCCAAATTTATATTCAAAAACTACTGTTGGTTCTTTAGTCTATTCGAAATCCAATCTCAAACATCATGTTGTGGTTCTTTTATGGCATGATGGTTAGTACCCATCATGTACATGTTCAAAGTACCCATAAATTCCTCCCTTAGCAGGCCCAGCATATCTCTAATAGAGTGATTTTAACCCTGTTTTATGGTCTAGGATTAGAAGCAGGCGTGGAGAGGATCCTGCAGGAGGTGTGTCATAATGTTCAGTGTACATGGCAATGCATGCTTGTGATAGGCGAAATAAAGGTACCCTCGGCCTTACCAGTAAGGCATGAACCGTTATCGAACACTTAGGGCATTGTAAGACAAATACAAGAAATCAAAATTTTTAGCTTTTGGTGGAAGAGTAAGGTTCTTGTGGTCTCCTTGTGTTCTCCCTCCTTCTTGATTTCTGATGTTCTGTTGGATTGCCTTACTGTTGTCTTTATAAGTTTTAATTACTAGTTGCTTGGCTGTTGCTTCTCTGTTTACAATTGGAACATATAACACAGTCCAGCCTACCTTCAAATGAACTGTGTATTGTGTGATATAATTTTTTTTGATTTTTCAAGACAGGGCTTCTCTGTAGCTTTTTGTTCCTGTCCTGAAACTAGCTCTTGTAGACCAGGCTGGCCTCGAACTCACAGAGATCCGCCTGTCTCTGCCTCCCGAGTGCTGGGATTAAAGGCATGTGCCACCACCGCCCAGCCGTGATATAATTTTTAAAAAAGAACATTTTACTCTTTTTATTGTATTGCTTTATATGTTATAAGTCTCATTAGCCATTGTTATCATTTTATTTCATTACCTATTGTTATAATTTTGGCTTTGAACAACCAAATACACGTTGAAAATTTTAAATAGAAATAATAAGTCTTTATGTTTGCTCACAATTATGCTTCCAGGGCTCTTCATTCAGCCACATAGAACCAGGTTTCCATATGATTTTATATCCTCTGTCTCAAGGACCTTAGTATATTGTTTTATTGCTGACAGTGAATCTTCCTGTCATTTATGTGTCTGCAAGTGTTTTCGCCTTCACTGTTGAAGAATCGGTTCTCCAGATAGAGTTCTAAATTGACAGAATTGACAGCATTTTTTATTTTTTGTATCTTTTAGAAGTCATTCTAATTTCTCCAGCTTGCAGGGCATCGGAAGAGATCCTGCTGTCACCTTGATATTTGTTCCTCTTTATATAACAGCTCTTAATCTGATTCTTTCTGTTGTCACTGCTGTTCAGAAATTTGATTAATGTGGCTTAATGTAGTTTGCTTCATTTCTCTTGCACTTAAGAGTTATTGAATATTGCAAAGCTATGTTAGGAAGTCTTCTATTAAAGTTCAAATATTCTTTCGTTGTTCTTATGTTTTTTTGAGACAGTCCAAAATACTTCACAGAATGACCTTAAGATAATGATTCCCCTAACTTGAGCTCCCATGTGTCTTGGGAAACATGTATCATATTGCCAGACTTCAAATATATTTTCTTCTCTCTCCCTGATTTCCTTCAAGGACTACAATTACTTGTACATTAAGCCTGTTGAAATATTCCTCGGGTCAACGAAGCATATTCACTTTTTAATTTTTTTCTTTATATGTTTGATTTTGAATAGTTTTTATGTGTATTTAAGCACAAAAGCATGTCACTTTCTAATTTGTCATTAATTCCATCTGGTTTAATGTAAATCTCAGGCCCTGGAATTCTCAGCACTGACATATGTTTTTCTAATATTATTTATCTACTTATATTATCTAATATAATTATCTACTTAAATTATATAATATAATTTATCTACTTAGCATGCTCAACCTTTATCTGTTTTCTTGAACATATGCAATATATTTATCATATATGTTTTCTAGATCTCATCTGCTGCCTCCTTCATCTGAAGGATGGCTGGGTAGGTCTCTAAGAACTGTATGCTTTCTTTAGTACGGGCTGTCTTTGTCTGTCTCTTTGCATGCAGTGTGGAGCAGAAGACATTCGTGTTGTCATCTACTATGAGAAGTGTCTGTACTTGAAGTTTTCACTGGGAAGCAGTCATACTTGGAAACCATTTGCTTTGAGTTTTACTATTAAGCTTTGTCATTAATAAAGAAACATCTAGTCTAGGGTTAGTTTTTTTTCTATCTGCAAGCTTAAAATTCCTTCTGGGTACATCAACTAGGTCTAAACCATACCACCCTGAAAATGACCACTCTCTTCTGTGTTTACCAGGCAATTCAGCATTAATTAATTTTCTGCTCAACTTTTGGGAGAAGTAACTAGTCTTATGTGGGCTCTTCAGGAAGTGTTCCTTCGATTCTTTTGAGCAACTCTACTCTCAACTACCTGAAGACTACAAATGTTCTCCTGTTGAGCCCCTTCCCACTCTATAGCTAGCTATGAGAATCTTCCTCCTTGCTGGGCTCCCCTTTTGCTTAAATCAGAGAATCATTATGTGTGTATAGATTTTATTGTTTTATTGACTGTTGTTTCAAATATATACATACATATACACATGCAT
>NW_004949106.1:9914514-9930372 GCF_000317375.1 Microtus ochrogaster
GGAATACCAGGCATAGAGGAACAATAGTGCTCACAGAAGACTTGGGCTATTGGATGAAAATCTCAATGTCAGAAACAAGAGAGCTTCCTAAAAATTATTTGTTAGAGTGTTCCCAAAGAGCACTGAAAGCAATAGAGGCTATTTTCTTTTCTTTTCTTTTCTTTTCTTTTTTGGTTTCCCACCAACTAGATGTGAAGACCCTATTGCTAAAAATACCATATATTTTTATTGTAGGACATAGAGAACAAACCGCAAGCTGAGCCGGAAACTCTTTACAACAAGCTCACATAGTAACACAAAGTGTTATGCAGGCATTTGAGGGAGAAAACAATGGTCTTTTACAGAGATGGACCCTATATGCCATAATACTGACCTGCTACTAAGATGTGCTAGTTGGTGTCATAGTGACATCACGGTCCTGGGGGTCTCCGGCTATTTTATGATTGGATGTGAAGTCTGATGCAACATAGAGATTGCATTCCTTGTATTATAAACCAGCTAGATTATAGGGCCAGTGGAGAACCTACTTTTTTTTCTAATTGGTTACATCAAACTGTTTTCTAAATATATATTTATGTTTCTATCCACAGATTTGTTGTTCTTTTTTTTTTTTTTTCGTTTTTTGAGACAGGGTTTCCTCTGTGGTTTTAGAGCCTGTCCTGGAATTAGCTCTTGTAGACCAGGCTGGTCTCGAACTCACAGAGATCCACCTACCTCTGCCTCCCAAGTGCTGGGATTAAAGGCGTGCGCCACCACCACCCGGCTCAGATTTGTTGTTCTTAACTTTGGCCAGAGAAGCTGTTCCCCACCCCAAGTGGGACTAACAACTGGATAATTTTCAATAACAGCAAATGATAGGCTGTGGATGGTTTATCTATTTTACAGTCTGAGGACCGAAGAACTCATGAGAAAAGATTCAGGAAGAATTTAAGAGCCAGTGGATGGAGATAACCGTGAAATGCAGACATCTAGACACGACATGGCTGTTACACACATCAATTCATAGCAGCTGGAGTTACCCACGGAAGATCAAGCCAGTCAAAATTCCAGCATGGATGACCGGGATGCCCATGAGTGCTATCCTTTTGCAGGAGCATTCAGCAATTGATAGCTGCTTCAGGAGGGAGAGACAGTCTCCTTTGGAAATATGGCCATGGGTAGGTTGCTCATGTTCCTGTGGATGCCCTTACACCCATGTGCATAAGGGCAGCACTAATTAGACCCAGGGACTTATCAATAACCAGGAAAAAAACCCATAAAGTTAGGAGAAAAACTGGAAGATGGAAACTAGAATAAGCTGAAAGAAGGTAGGGGCATATGAAATTTGAATAAACATTTTTATTAAGAGATACCAAACTTCTATATTCTTCTCTTATCTATTATTTAGGATTTGAAGCGAAATGTTTATAATAGCCATTGAGCAATATTTATTTTATGTTAATGATAAATAAGAGCTTAATATAGTTATATGACTTAGAATTCCAATCCAATAAAACGAACTTAATTCTATGTAATCATTTTTATAGATAAAATGATTTGTTCTATTGCTTCAAGCCAACGAGCAAAACAGGGAAAAAACATTGTTATTCACAACTTATTATAGATATTTTATGTGAAATAACATGATATAACAAAGAGCGAGCTTTCTTTTGGCAAAGCAATAGTCCTTATTTTCTCTCCGCATGCTAAATTTTTCTGAAATGATGATTTAAGAAAACTGCTTTTGGTCACTTAAGTTTTTGTATTCTCATTTAGCTTACCTGGGTAGTAGATTTGGTATCATTGACAAAATAGATGTGTATTGAACATTGAATTCAACAGCATTGAAACTATTTTGCTAATATAAGAAAAATACAGTTAAAAAAAGGCAATAAACTGAGGCAAAAAGTCACAACTAAAACATTTAAAAATTACAAGAGCGCTTCAGTGCCCCTCCAGCTACTCAAAGCTGAGTAGGAGGCCAGCCACATGCTGAGTCAGCGGTCTCCTTAAATTCAGGTCTGCTGACTTACAGTTCATAGTCTAACGCAGTCCCCAGGTGATTTGTGGGTACAGTAGTTTGGGAAGCCCTACCTGCTCACCCCAGCCACAGCTGTCCTCCATCTCTCATTGCCTCAGTAAAGAGCTATCACCTGGCTAATTATCCTTGATTACCAGCTGTTATAGGAGACGAGGAAGACATTGAAGACGAAACTCCAAATTACTGATTCCAAACTCAGAGCTGTCACCTGCTCGATACTCCAATAGCCTCCCACTCTCCAGCCAGCACTTTTAGAATTTCTGGCACAAGGGGATCTAATAACCAAGGTGAACACTAACATCTTTGTTTTTTATTTTTTTTTTATTTTTGATCCTCCTCTTCTGGTTCCTGTATTCTTTTTTGCTTTAATATCTTTCAATAAAAGCTCCAGACAATTTAGGGACTGGGAGATAGCTCACTTGGTAGATTATTTACTGTGCTAGCATAATGAACTTAGTTTGGAAGCTCAGCTCCCACGTAAAAGATGGGCATGGTGGAGCTTGTCTTTAATCCCAGTACTGGGAAGACAGGGACAAGTGGAACTCACTAGTTAAACAGTCTAGGTGAACCAGTGAGCTCTAGATCCAGAGAAAGAACCTGTCTCAAAAAGTAGGGGGAGGCCAACACTAGATGTTTTCCTTTGGCCTTCATATTCATGTGCAAACATGTGTAGGTGCATATACCCACAAGAACATGTATATGTATGTATATATGTGCATTGTAGTATATATATATGTATGTATGTATATTACAATACACTTCCCCACAAAATTCTGTAGACTATCATGTAATTAAATAATCAAATTCCTGACTCTTACATATAATCTAGTTCTCAAAGATTATTAAATAATGTAGTTTGAGTTGCTGCCGTCACTTCCTTCTGTTATGAACAGTAAAGTGCAATTGTAAGTAAAAAAAAAAAAATCTCTTTTCTCCCCAGTGTGAATCTGGTTACGATGCTTCATTACAGGAGTAACTCTCACTGAGATAAATAGGTATTGCATAAGGCTGCCCAAAGAAATAACTCTCTCAAGATTCAGGGATGTACCAATAAAAGTGCATTTCTCCCTCACATTGCATGCTAGTTCTAGATAGGTTATGACGCTTAAGTTAATTTTTATATCGGGTTCAGAGAAATATGCTGATCTAGCAGAAACATTAACAGCAACCATGGAAGAAGGAACAATGAGATGACGAATTATATATTATCATTTCAATTTTCAGCTCTTATGTGTCAGGCATCACATAACCTGACATTTCATTAGCTAGTCAATTCAGACACGAACAAATCCACCTTTAGTCAGGGCAGTTGCGATTCCTTTTTCCTAGAGATGAAGAACAATGCGTATGCATATGGACACATGTACCCACAAATGCAAAAGCCACACATATACACACACACACACATACACACATGCACACACACCACTCTACTATAAAAATATTTTAAGTAAAATCCAATCGAAGACGCCTCTGTGGTAGAGCAGTTGTTCTTGTGGAAGACACAGTTCAATTTTCAGCACCCACATGGTAGCTCACGGTCATCCCTAACTCCAGTTTCAGTGTGTTTGACACCCTCTTCTGAATTCTATTGGGAGCAGGAATGACAATCATACACAAACATACATTCAGGCAAAAAAAATATTTATAGGCATAAAATAAAGTAAATAAAACTAAATAATTCAATCTATTTCACCAAACTATTGTATATAATATCATATTTTTATAATAGTTTGTAGTTGTGCCTTCATGAAACAGATTCCTTCAATAAAGAAACATTTTATTAACTTTTATTTTCTTAGAAAGTAGCTGGGGCCTGACACACAGCTGACAGTTGACAAATATTTCCTTTATGAATTAAAGACAGATATTATCTGGTCACAGTTGTATCTAGAAATATCTGAAACTCAATGGTTTCTAAATAAAGCCACACAGTTCTTAAGTATCAGTACTCTTAACCTGCATGTGACATTCTCAGACTCCGTGCTGAGATTATCGGCCAGACACATCTTACTGTGTCAGGCAAGCGGCCGAGCTTGAAGCCAATCTTTGAAGAAGCTCTCTAGAAGTTTGTCTGAAGAGCAATAAAATGTTAGCTTCTGCCAAAAAAAAAAAATAAAAATAAAAAAAATTAAATTTGACATAATTGTTGAGTTCTAAACTGAAAAAGAATAATGACTTTGCCCTCTTTCTTTTTTCCTTTTCTTTTCTTTTGGGTCAGTAAGATGGGATGCCACTGCAGTTGTATCTAAAGCCTTGCAGGAAGACTCTAAAATGTATAGAATGCATTGCCTGCACTATTGCCTGACTCTCTGTGCTTTGCCAAAAGTAAATGTGTATTCTTTTTCTATCAGTATTAGTTAGCTCAATCACATAGATCAAGTTCTATCATTTGAGTTTATTTATATAGCTGAGGTGATAATTGTCTTCTAAAATGCTATGCTAAATTCAATTTTATGGTATTTTTCTCAGAGAGGCCAAATTACTATTTTACATGTTGGCATCCCATGGCAATAGAGCAAGAGGCAGGAGGCAAGACAGGGGCCCTTTCTTGGGAAACTGTGAAGGCACATGTTAAACAGTGCATTTTAATTTCTTTTATTGTGAAACATTTAAAATTTAGTTTTAAGTGATACATAAAAATACTAAAATTGTACATAGTAAGGGGTACCAAGGAATGCTTTTATAAAAATGCACACACAAACATGTTTGCTTTTCTTTCTGGTGAAACTTTAAATTCTTTTCTTTTGGCTTTGTGAAACACGCAGCATGGTGTGGCTGTTTTCAGTTCATTCTCTCTGCAAATGTCTATCAGAACTTCTTGTCCCTATAAAACCATACCTCAGTAGCAAATGACTAATATTTCCCCATTGTCTCCTCACCCAAACCTTTATTGTTCTGTATTTTAGATAATATTAAATAAAAAGATTAGACTTTTAGAAAGGACTACCTCATAAAATGGGGAATCCTTTTATTTCCTACAAGAAAACAATAACCGATTCAGCAGAAATGATGCGTGTATAACAAAATCAAAGAGCCCAAATTAATTATGTGAAATGAGAAAAAGGCTTTCTTTAGATTTGAATACAGGTAAAGGCCAAGCTTCGAAGACAGAGCAAGGGATGGATTGGCCAACCAACCGCTCACCGATGCGTGAAATTGGGCCGTGGAAGCAAAATTCATTCCACTTACAGTTTTAAATTCCTATAAAATGCCTCTTTTGCAACAATAAAAAGCATCTACTTTAAATTGCAGATGACTCAAAAGGCAGAAGCAGACCTATCCAATCGGGCTTTCTTAGAGAGAAAGCGAGAGCATTTCATTATGACTGAATCTTGATGGGAACATCTTAGTCAGAAAATTAGCAGTCAGTGCTTCCATTGAAGGTTGTATTTTCTTTGGGCACCATGCTGGGGAAGATTAGATCTGTTTGTAGATGAACCATCTCAATGACCTAGTTACTGCTAGAAATTTAGGTGATACAAAGAGTTTAGTATTGCTACTGCTTCCTAATAAACCTACTCACTTAGTATTTATTTATTTTTATTGTTTACTAAGGCAGAGTCTGTCTATAGTCTCTTGTTTGGGCTAGTACACATTACATAGCCCAGGATGACTTTGTGCACCTGACAATCCTTCTGTCTCAGCATCATTGGTGCTGAAGTTACATTGGGGTCTCACCATTTCTTCCACCTTCATTTCCTTACATTTTTTCTTTGTATTTCTTTGTTTTATTTTATGTGAGTGTTCTGCCTGCTTGCGTGCATGCATGTGCACCATGCGCATCCCTGTTACCCACAGAGGTGGGAAGAGGAAGTCAGTCCCTTTAGGAGTGGAGTTACAGGTGGTTGTGAGCAACAATATGAGTACTGGGAACAGAACAGAGGAGGGCATTGTTCTTACTTTCATTCTTTGAAAGGAAAGGTAAGTCTGGCACGGTAGTGCTTGCCTGCAATGAGGGAACAGCAAAGTGGAGGCAGGAGGATTTTGTAGTTTATAACATCAGCCAAGAAATGAGGGTAGTCTCTAGCTGGAAAATACAGAGAAACAGTGTCTTGTAGGAACATCCAAAAGCAATGCAGTGCCGTTGGCTTCTTGCTAATCCACTGAGATTTACTGGCATCCTGACCTCCAAAGCCGTAAGATAATAAACTTCTGTCATTTCAAACTGCTAAATTTATGGTAATTTTTGCAACAACATGGATAACTATGTAGATGAAATTTCAGAGAACCAAATCTGACTATAGCTATGCTTTCATTAAATAAGATCATTCTGTGTCATTTCTTGTTATTAAGGATCCTTTCATTATACTTAAATTAATAAAAGAGAATTCTCTTATATATTATGCACTCTATTTCAACCACCAACTTTCATGCCAAACTTGTTTATTATCTTGTTATTATTAACATTTACTGATTGACAGTCCCTTCTTATCCACTCCCTCCTTACTCATCTTTATAAATTTTATTGGATACACCTTCACTCTCTCTTGTTATTGTCTCTTGGAAATGAAAGGGTCTAGATAAATTATGTAGAACCAGACAGCCTGGAGCTCAGAATCTAATCCCCAGCTTCCTGTAGGGATGATTTTAGCTTTGCATTCATGTTTCTCGTTTGCTAGAGAGAACTATTCTTCCACTGTGCCTGGCTCCGAGCATAAAATTATACAAGATAAAGGAAAAAGATATTTCCTGTCTTCAAGAAACATATGGTCTGGATGGCAAACTCAAATGTATATTCCAATACAGATGAAACAAGTGGTGCATTGAATAAGCATTGTGAAGTTTAAAAGAGAGAGATAGAGATCAGATTACACACAGTACATTTTAAATTAACGAATCTGGTGAAGAGGAAACTAAGTCAAAGGCAAAGACGGAACTGTGAGCAGATTACTTATGGACGCAGGAGACAGAATTACAAAAGTTAGTCATTTTGTGTTGTCATACAGTATCTTCAGAGGATTCTAATTTTCTAATTTCTAATTACAAATTTCTAAAAGTTAGTAAAATCTGGGCTGGCCAAATGACTCGCCCGCTAAAGGTGACCGCCACCAAATCTGATGACTTGAGTTCAGTTGCTGAGCTGCACATAGTGAAGGCGAGGCTTGACCCTCACAAGTTATTCTCTGGCCTCCACACAAGAACGTCTTCCTATCCCACACAATGAATAAACATATAGAAGTCTTAAAATTGTGATTGAGTGGTTGAGGGGTTGACCCAGTAGTTTAGAGCACATATTGAAGTGGACCCCAGTTCAGTTCCCAGCACTTACATCATATGGCTCATAACTACCTGTAACTCCAGTTCTGGCAGGTGGAAGACCCTGGTATTAGCAGGCACCAGCACTCACATACATAGATCCACAAATAAATACACACATGGACATAATTGAAAATAAAATAAATATTCATAAAAAGCAGGATTGGTTGCTAAGTGCTATAAAATGTCCTCAATAATTTATAGTAATTTATTGGCCCTAATTAATATGATTGATTGGGGAGCATGATGAAGAAGTTTTCTTTGGCTTAGTTCTCTTCACTTATTCTCTCTTCCCCATTACATTTGATTTCTTTTTTTAAAACGGTTTATTTCCCTTTAAGGCATTAGATACAAAATAGTTAACCTAATTGTTCAGTTACTTATTTAATAAATAAATTTTTAGTGGAGTGTTGTTAGTGATATCAGTTCTTATTTCCAACACTGTTACAAGTGATTAGACACGTGACTGACACAAGCTCAGGGTAGTTAGAGAGGGCACTTTGCTAAAAAGTGAAATCAATTCTACTTCAGAGAGATTAGAAGAGTTTCCTAGAGGAGACAAACCGTAAAATCTAAGTATGTTAGGCTCGGTAGGAGATCATTATTTTAGAGGTGAAGCAATATTAGAAAATTGGGGAGCATTCATTCTAAAAATTCTAGTTCCATTTCATTGCCCCTGGACCACTGTATAAGATGGTGGGGGGATGGGGGGATGGCCTGGGAAGAAAGGCAAAAGTGAAGAATAGAAGACATTGCAACAGGAGACATTTCGGTTTACTCTAGATGGCAAAAGAGACCATGGAAGACTCAGTTCAAATATGATCATGATTATATGAGCAGTTTAGAAGGAAGACTTTTACATGGAGTTAGAGCAACAGTGGTCTGGAGAAAAGGAATCTGTTGGAACCACCACACCATAAGAACACTGACAGACATCTGATCTGTTCTTATGCCCCTCGCCATCTTGTTCTCTTGCCTCACCCTGCAAGTATCTAGGGTGGTGGCTCTCAACCTTCCAAATGCTGTGACTCTTTAATGTAGTTCCTCATGTTGTGGGGATTCCTCAGCCATGAATTTATTTTGTTCACACTTCATAACTATAATTTTGCCAGTTATGTGAGTTATGATGTAAATATCTGATATGCAGGATATCTGATATATGATCTCTGTGAAAGGGTCGTTCAAATCCCCAGAGAGGCCACAACCCACAAGCTGAGAACCCTAAACACTAGGGACACACATATTTAGTGTTTATTGATATATAGAGGCAAACTAATATAAGAATTGTTAACATTTATGGAGTGCAAATTATTTTAAGAATCAATTATTTCATCTATTTCTTCCTATGAAGTACACAGATCTAGATAAGAGCAGAATCAGGCAGGTGGCTTTCTGAAGGACCAGTCAGGAGAAGGGTACTCATCATTGTTAGATAAAGTGGGATATGGTTCTAGTTAGGGCAAATGTCCATACACTCCCTACATACAATCTTACGTAGCAAGTGAACTACAAAGTTGAACTGTGAATAGTTTCCTTAATTGGAGATAAAAATAACAAAAAGTATACCCTACATTGGACTATACAAATTAAATATTTAATTGATATGAAAATTTTGTGTCACTGTTTACTGCTCTAGTTGGTGGCATGAGCCTGGGAGAGTGGGACCTAAATGAGGCGGACTAAAGTCTCATGCAATCGCCAACTTTATTCGGGGCATCGGGCAATTTAAACTCTGAGAGTGAATCACAAGGTAAGGTGGGGCGGTGGTGGCGCACGCCTTTAATCCCAGCACTCGGGAGGCAGAGGCAGGCGGATCTCTGTGAGTTCGAGGCCAGCCTGGTCTACGGAGCTAGTTCCAGGACAGGCTCCAAAGCCACAGAGAAACCCTGTCTCGAAAAACTAAAAAAAAAAAAAAAACCCAAGGTAAGGTGTTTCAACACAAGGACGAGCCACAAGTAGCGTAACATGGTTTTCCATAATAACTGCAGAAGGTAACTCATTCCTATCTGCTATACCTAAGAGAGGCACAAGAACACATTCCAAGAGCAGTTCTGTGTTTTTGAAGAAGCTGAGGTTACAAGACTCTCTTCGGCGTTTTATCACAAGCACTTAGAGTTCCTTCGCTTGACTCTATTCCTAGACTACGTTCAACATGTCACGATTTCAGCCTTTGTCTCCATCCTGAATTCAGTCAGCTGACATAATGAAGAAGTAATTGGTATGGAAAAATAAAAATGTACTTTGTCAGATGAAAGAAGTGCTCAGTGCTGAAGAGCAGGGACTCTGAGAGGACCCGGATTGGATTCCCAGCACCCAGATGGAGGCTCAACAGATATCTGTAACTAGTTCCAGAAGACCCAATACCCATTCCTGTCCTCCAGAGAGACTACACATGCGTGGAGCACTAGGCCCATACACATAAAACGTCTTTAAAATATATTTTGTTTGTTTTCCCCATAGATATAAAAATAATTAATAAATAAGCTGTATATTAGTCTCTACAGGCAAATAAATTGGTTGAAATTCCCAATAGTTTAGTGATGTTTTATTTAGCGCATGTAATAAGATCAAATTTTTAAAATGAAAACTTGAAGGGTTATAAAATACTTCTGCTTTATCCCCGTTAAATAAAGGCTTAATTCATACTTTAAAATTATCTATTTAGACATGTCTTAAAGCCTGTCTTGGTATGAGTACCCTTGTGTTTCCCCCTAGCTCTGCAGATTTTTACTAATAGATTTCACCAATTCATTTAGTTTTCATATCTCAGGTTTTCTGTATGTTCTAGGGATGATGTACCTAATGGTTGCCTAAACAACACCCGAGAAAACGATGACAAAACCAAATGTCATGCTACAAAGACAAGGTAAGATTCATAGGATTCCACCCTTAGATGAAGAACTACAAACAATTAATGCTTGCCAAGAGATGAAGAATTAGGTTAATCCAGGGATGAGCCTCCTGATACATGAGTCATTCCTAAACAGCCCTAAACACATATAAATATGATCAGTTATAAATGAACTTAGCATATTGTATGTATATAAGTATGTGTGTACATATAAACAATAATTGAATAAAGAATAAGAGGCCATGAATTTGAGGAATGTGGGGAGCAGAGGAGGAGTTGGAGGAAACCGAGGAAGGAGAAACTGATGTAAATACAGTACCTCTTCTGGCCTGCAGACATACACACAGACAGAATATTGTATACATAATAAATAAATAAATATTAAAAAAAAAGTTAAAAAAATTAAAGTATTTTTAAAAATAAAGAAATGAATACTTAGAGAGACCAAGCACTCTGATAAACTCACAAAGGAGGTGTCCACCACACCTTTGTGAAAAGTACCTTTGTCCCTTGACTTAATGTCTCTGTTCTTACCTAATCTCTTTCATCACTAGCCTAAGGTGTTAAGCCCCACTGTACAGAATATTGGCTTTCTTATGGTACTTTCTACCCCAGTGGGAAGATGGAGGGTTGCTTTCTTTGGTGATATCTCGGTAAACCACAGACACTGTTTGCTAGGAATACCTATGGGTGATTTATAAATCACACATAAGCCAAAATGAAACCCAGAGCTTTGCTCTAAAGAGAGCTTGAGACAAGAGATAGAGTTTTGACATTGTTTCAAGCATAAAATCTACTTGCCCTTGAGGTTCTTTTTTTTGTTGTTGTTGTTGTCATTGATTTAAATTGAACGAAAAACTTCCTTTTCACTCATTTTTATAATTTTCTATTGTTGTTGTTGCTTTTATTTTTTGTTTTTCAAAACAGGGTTTCTCTGTGTAACCCTGGATCTCCTGAAAGTTGCTTTATATACCAGGCTTAACTCAAACTCATAGAGATCCATCTACCTCTCCCTCCAGAAAGCTGGAATTACAGGCATGTGCCTCCACCACCTGGTGTTTTTTAGAAGTTTTTGAGATGTGACTTCACTTTCTCTTATTACTGTCACTTGGAAATGAAAGTCTCTAGACAAATCCTACAGAACGTTGTACAACCTCAAGTATGTATCTGCCGCCAGACAAACATGAGCTCAGAATCTAAATTCCCCAGTTTCTATCTGAATGAATCTTAGCTTCGTGTTCATATTTTTTCGCTTATGATGGAGAACTTTTCTTGGATTACTTTGAGGATAAATAAAAAGTTTCACACAAAACTTTTGGCATATTGTTGGCTTTTACTAAATTTAAGTACTAATAAAATATTAAATGTAAATTCATGTTAAACCACAGGTGGAAACTAATCTGAAATGCATACACTAGAGGTCCTGCCAGACTTCACCTTGCACAGGGGAACCAGCTTCTGTGTTCTGCTTATACAGGTGGGAGCCTACTACAACTTGCCTGCATGTTTCTCTCTTTTTGTCTTTTAAGCATACTGACAAATCTTAGTTTAGAAGAGTTGAAAACTCGATTTCTAGGGTAGAAAATAAATGATTTGTATTCATGGCACATTAGGAAAAAGATTGCTGAGCTTGCATAACCTTATTGTAAATGCTTACATAAATGTTAAAGGGATGGTATTACATTATTTTAAGGGAACTGTTCTTAGACTCAATACCCCAAAAGGTAAAACTACATGATACATATCTTAATTTGGAGGTTGTCATGATTTTTAAACAGAATGTTATGATTTTATTTCTTCAAATTTTAGCTACAAAGACCAAGATGTATTGCCAGAAAGATAGTTTCTTTTTGAGTTTTGCTCCATTCCGTGGGGGCAGCCATTCTCCATATTTGGGGCTAGGACTTTTAAAGTCTTCCTTAGTCAACAAAAATTTAGACTAGGAAACTTCAGAGTGTTTCGAAAAAGTATCTTCAAGACATAAATATTTGGAGTTTCCTACGTGCATGTGTTCTAGACTTTTTTTTAAACCTCTATAGAATAAAACAAAGACAAATGGAATGCAGATATATCAATATTTTATGTCTTGTTGATAATGGCAAATTATAGTCTATTTACTATTTTTTTCTAACATGAAACATCATTTTAGAAGCTCCTCACATTTCAGCTTGGACGAGATGTCAGCTCCATCATTTGCCTCGATTTTAGGCTGAAATGCATTTTGGTTTTTGATTTCCTTCCCTAAACATTCTGTGGTTTCCTAATATTATCTTAAGAAATGGCAAGGTCTGCCTCCTTATGCAAGCAATTGGTTTTGACTCGGTAAAAAATTAATCATACACTAGCTGAGTCCTTCCTTCTCTTGGTTTCCTCCTATTTGCTTTGAGCTCTGAAGCAGCTAACACATCTCACTTCTCAAAGATCCCAGAAGAGCATAATCAAATGCCAAGGCCAGCTTTACTGCAGACTGTATAAACCCACTGTCGCTAAACTGCTGTGTATTCTACATTGCTCTACTGTTGTGTAACTTTTTTCTCAATTTCCAAGCCATAGTAATTTTATTTTCATACTGCTTTAAAAGATTAAGGCACAGCCTATAATAAAATAGTTGTCTCTAGTGGTAAATGCAAGTTGCTAAAAGTTGGTATTTTTAAAAGTTGCTTGCAATTGAAGATTACAAGCTTACCCTCTCTTTCCACAGAGAAGGCTTCCTATAATTTCTGAAGCACCATCAGCTGAAGATAAACGGGGCACTGGAAAGTGGATGGGCATAGTTACTTTTGAGTGTTCAATAGTTATTCTTCTCTCTCTTCCTGAAATTTAGCTGCGAAGTGCTCAGCTGTTATTGCTTCATAAAAATGTAAATCAGTTTCACTGATAGTGTATACAGTTCATCTGGGTGGAAAGCTAATTTTAAATAACAAAGGAAGTGATTTCATTTTTACATTTGAGTAAGTGGGAAGAGATATATTTTAATGGCATAACTTAAAATATTTCCTGATGATCAACCACTATATTAACCTGAGAAGAAAAGGACTAAAACATCTCATCATATTAATAATCACTAAAGTTTGCTAACTTTCCACTGTTTCACAATACTCTATATAATTTTGCATCCAATATTTCATTTAAGATTTAATGTGTGCATCATAAAGAAGTAAAAAAAAGTAGCTCTGTGTGGTGTATTATACCTGTTTCAGCACTTGGGAAACTAAAGCATGAGAATTATTAAGAGTTCCAGGACAGCCTTTGTTATAGTACGAGATCCTGTCTGAAATAACACAGGCAAACACACATGTGCACCCATGTGTGTGCGCGCACACAGACACACACACACACAGACACACACACACACACACACACACACACACTGGGGGCAGGGAGAGGAGGGAGAAGGGCAACGATGATGTAGAGGGGGAGGAAGAGGAAAGGGGAGAGTAATGACACAAAAATGCTTAAGCATAGTGGGATAAATTTTCAATGATTTCTATATGAATTAGGAAAAAACACAACGTTTTTCTGAAAGTTTGGGGATTCGTGTAGAGAATGAGAAGGCAAGTCAGAGGGAGCTTGGATGGTGGTGAATGGAAGGAGCAAGGAAGAGGCAAACCCAAACAGGCAGGCTACAGCAGATAGCAAGGAGACCTTATACTCTAGTCTGTGACGAGGGCTCCATGGACCACAGTGGACCAGTGCAGCTCTCTTCCCCCATTCAAAGTGACATGAGGATGGAAGTTGTCATCTAGTAATTCTTGCTGGCAATCTTTTATTTTATTTTATATATTTATTATGTATGCAATAGTCTGTTTGTGTGTATGCCTGCAGGCCAGAAGAGGGCACCAGACCTCATTCCAGATGGTTGTGAGCCACCATGTGGTTGCTGGGAATTGAACTCAGGACCTTTGGAAGAGCAGGCAATGCTCTTAACCTCTGAGCCATCTCTCCAGCCCTTTGCTGGATGCAAATCTTTATGGCATTCTACAAATCACGACTCTACAGCTCCTTTGACTTGGGGTTCTCGATGTAGTTAAACATTTATTTATTTGTTTGTTTATTTGTTATTTGCTGTTTTGTTTGATTTTCTTAAAAGCAGGATCTCCTTACATAGCACTGGCTATCCTGGAACTCCCCATGCAGACCAAGTTGTCCACAGACTCAGAGAGATCCTCCTGCCCTTGCCTCTCAAGTGCTGGGATTAAAGGCATATGATACATCTACAGTTTATTTTTTTTTATTTATCTTCCTTTTGCTTATTTTGTAAAGGATTATTGGTAAGTTTACATATTGCATGCTTTCTTAATAAATGGTTGAATTGTAATATTTTCATCACTTGTATTTCAAAGCCAATGTTTTATTACCTTTGATAACTATTTGATGTTGAAATAGTGAAAAATTTAGCATTGAAAGTAAATATGGAAAATATAAAAAAATTGTTTCTTCATTCTTTGTTAAGTTTTTATGACTTCTCATATTTATTTTTATATTTGTGTGTATGATTTCATACACATCACTGCAAAAATGTGATCAGAGGGACACCTTGTGAGAATTGGCTCTCCTTTTACCATGTGGGTCTTGTAGTCTGACTGAGCGCATCAGACTTGGCTGCTGCCTTATCTGCTGAGCTATCTCTGTGTCTTTATAGCATTTATGCCTGCACATTGTTATCTATCCAGCCCCCTCCCCAGCAAAACTCCACAAGCTCCTATTTTCTGATTTTTAAAAATTACTTCCTATTATTGTCGTGTGTGTGCACGCCACAGTGCACCTGTGGAGATCAGAAGAACTCTGTGCACTTGGTTCTCCTTATCTACCTTTTATAAGTTCAGTGGATAAAATTCCAGTTGTCAGGCTTATGTGACAAGAGTCTTGTTACCAGCACAATCCTGTTTCTTAATACACAAGCTTCCCACTGGGAGAGAGGAAGAGGATTATCTGAAGAGGACTGAGATCTTTCCTGCATGCTGTTAAATGTTTTTAAACTTCTCTTTTGAGATGCACTCTTATTGTCTAACCCAGGGTGGCCTGGAACGTGTGATCTACCTGCCTCAGTTTCTAGGATTACAGGGAAACATCACTGTTCCTGTCTCTTATAATTGTTTTTAATATGGATTTTTGTTCTTTTCTATATCATACTAACTAAAAATATCTTCCTAGGAAATTTATAAAGTCTTGGTACTGAATGAAGTAACAAATTACAAACTCTTCCATGTACCTTTATATACAATATATACATTCATAGTGTTCTCTCTCTATATAGTATTGGTGAGGCAATGTATCATTAAGAAGGAATTTCCCAGTGTTGACACACATAACAAAAAATTTCACTATACACAGAAATCAAATCTGTACCTCGACTGTTTGGGGGATACTGACACATCATCTAACTTGACTGGCAAAGTGCTTACTCTGGAAAGGAGGAAACCAAGGGCACCAGGCACAGCTGTAGGCATTCTCAAGTTTCTCTCTGCCTGTAGTGGTCTTTGTTCTTTCTCTTCTTTGTGCCATCCTCCTTTCCTGCTGGGCTTCTCCTCATTCCCTCTTGCATCAGTCACGTCGTTGAGCTCTTCCACAATCACTTCACTTTGCCTTAATTAAATCGTTGACAATCCAGTATCCAAACATAATCAGACTCCGAGGTTTTGCAGGGCAATTGAAGGGATTGGTAAAACACCTCCATCTTTCAATAGATGATTTCAATTACTATGAAGCCTTATTAGTTGTCTGGTTG
>NW_004949106.1:9930527-9940645 GCF_000317375.1 Microtus ochrogaster
AAAGGAAATGGTTTTAAAGGATGAATCTTATTATGTAAATCAACAGAACCAGGAACGGTGATACACTGAGCAAGCTGAGGAAGGAGTTCTGGCTGAAAATTATGATAAATGCATTACAAAGCAGTTTTTCTACAAATGAACAACATAGACATGGTCATCTTTGAAAATAAATGTATTAAAAATAAATATGACATTTTAATGTGTTTGATGTTAGAAAAGGATGAGAATGGAGTTGGTAAGGGCCTTTCCTAGATTAAACAATGTTCTGCCATAACGTCTTAGGAAGATTAATCTTATCAGCATCTGAGTAGATGTTTCTTGAAGTTATTTGAAAGGGAAGAATTTGTTGTGACTGTAAACTGGAAAGTGGACTTTCCAGAAAAGGTGTCACTAGACAGCAGTGCAGGAAAGAAAATAGGAGTTTCTTAATAGTTGGTGGTAATTTAATGGCATATTTTCTATCTTCATTTCATAAGTGTGAACATGAAAGAGAATTAGAAAAAAAGGAAGGAAGGAAAAGAAGGAAGAGAGATGGATTCAGAGTGGAAATCTAGATTCCGAAGTGAAGAGGATCCGTGAGATTTCTGCATGTGTGATTTTTCTGAGCAGGTCGTTCAGATCTCAGAGAGGCTGCTTTGGGATCCATGTACCATCCACACATCCACCGCCTCCTGTGCCATGCGCTGTGATGCTACCGTTTGTTTCTATTCTATTTCAGTCCATCTCATTATGGTGCAGCTTCTGACACTGCAGGCATCAGCCAGACCGAGTCACTGATGAAAAACATGCAAGGTACTTTAGCACTCAGCATGTCCTGTGATCTGTCTGCCTGCACGGAGATGTTCACTGGATAGAAGTGGAAGATGAGAATCTAATTCCAGGGGAAGAATTGTGGTAGACATATTTATAGGGCATGAGAAGAAGAGGAAACCGTACCTGGATCAGAGGAATATATAACAGGAATATTAATCCACACTAGACACATGTGTAAAATGGCAGCAACTGGAAAATAAACAGATATAAGAAGTGACACTGTCTTTCATGACATTCTGGAGTGGATTCTGCATTCAGGTGCATAGTGTCCAAATCCAAGACTTGCTTCTCAAAGGTTTTGACTTTGTCTAGAGCCAAGTCTACCCTTCATCTTTGCTGTCTGTAAAGTTGTGTCTATAACATCAATCACGTGACAAACATTAAGGCCCATTAAGTCCACAGAAAGTGTCTTTCAAATACTAATTCACTTACTGTTTTCTCTACCTCAACAAGATAGGTAGAGTCTTTACTCTCTTACTACATGTATTTTAATAGTTAATTTGGGTATGATAAAAATCACATGGTGACACAGCTTTCTGAAGTCAAAGGCAGTAAGATTGCAGTGTATTTGGAGCCAGGCTGGGCTACAGTGTGAGACTCTACCCACTAACAAATATTTTTTTGTTGAAGCCTTTAGTGTACATATATATATATATATATATATATGTATAGTATGTAATTTTGGTTTGTATAACATATATGTGTATCCATTATCCACACACATACATATACACACTCATAAAGAGGAAACCCATCCAATCACCAAGGATTCTAAAACAATTTACTATGCTGGGTGGGGGTGGTAATTGCTTTACCTTGTAATCTATAATAGAAGATAAAGTAAGATTGAAGTAAAGACAGAGTTAACGAAAAGTAAGTCGTAAGTTGTTGGGAGACAATTCCCTCCTGGCTTTTCTGCATGCCTTACATTTTCTTTTGGTCTGACCCAATCTTCTCAAGGATATTCCTTCAGGGTACAACCTTCTGAGAAGAGAGAGATAATGTTCTCATCAGAAGCTCATCTCATTAGATTGCAGTAACAGCCCTCTCAAAAAAAGAGCTAGGCTAATTTTCTAGCAGTTCCTTTAAACAAGATTGGGATTCCTAAACTGCTTGGTCGTGATTCAAATTTTAACGTGCGAGCAACCCTAGCAACTCTGTGAGTCCACCCCCACCTCACTTCTACAGATCCTGGAAAGAAAGGACAGATGTAGACTGGAAGCTAAGCATGCTCGCTGTGGAGGGCTGTTACCCAACCCTGAAGCAAATCTGAGAGTCACACAAAGGCACATCAAGGAATAACAGCTACTTAGGCAGACAAACAGTGAAAAATCTGGCCCTGTTGAGACCTTGGATTTGGAAGTTTCAGCTTTCAGAACTGGGAGAAAATAGCATTTCTTCTGCTTTAAATCAAGTAGCCTGTGATACTTTCCGAGGAAACAAGATGCTGTTTTTATCAGTACAGTCTTCAAAGTTGTTATCTTTAGAGAAAAATGAGGCATAATGCTATAGTCATAAAAGAGAATAATAAGCTCTTGGACCCAAAGTCCAAGTATTAGAACTTGTCAGAACTATGCTGCAATCCCAAAACCTCGATACACTAGGCAGGCGTGCAACCCTGGGAGGTTTACCATCCTCTGCAAACCCCGTTCTCACTATGAGGAGGTCACCATAACTGCTGCTACCTAGAAAGGCAATTTAGGGAGTTGGGGGAAAGTTTATATCAGGTGCTTGAGATGTGAGCATTAGCAATGCTGTGAGATCTGTCTTTTCTGGAGACAGATATGGTGATGGTGGAGAAGGATTACATGGATTCTGTGGGCAGAGCAAGGGATCCATGAGGCAGCTAATATACCAGTTCAGTTAAGAGATATAAGAGGCATGAACTATAGTACTGGCAAAGAGATAATAAGAATGGATAAAGAGTATGGTCAGCTGCTAACATTAATTGGCTATTGCTGGATATGCCACTGGTAGCCTACAAACAAATCCATTTCCATTAATTTCCCCTGGCCTATAAGAAGAATATACCTATCACAGTGCTCTGTTTAGTTTAAATCTTCCAGATGAGGCTTGTTGTATTATCCAGATCATTGGTAATACTTTACTTGAGGGCATACCAGGAAGAATTGTCTGCCGAAATTGATCATAATGTCAGGACAACAGAAGGTCTTTTGTCAGAGTGAAAATAGCTTTTCACATCACCAATATACTGTTAATTTAATTCAGTATAAGGGTAAAATAACTTCATGAATTTTTATTGCCCAAATATATTAATGTTGAAGTTTGACTACATAAAAAACTTATGCTGGGATTGCCTTCAAAATCTAGTTAAGTGTTTAGAATTCTTAATTCCAGCTTAACAAAAATGGCTTAAATATGTCACTACATTCTGCTCTTATATACAAGTTGTACAATACATACAATTCAAGGAACCCCACCCAAGCCTGAAACCTAAACAATAAAACACAGGAAAACTGGGCTTGCCACGGTAATGACCAGGAAATGGAGCTTCTTGTGCAAGAAGTATTTTAAAGATCTGAAAGCATTTTTCCAGATGTATACATGCATACTAATAAAAATTGAGTACTAATAAATTTTAAACTAAAAAGCATTTTTTCTTTAGATGCTTATATTTGTCATTAAATTACCTTTATATACCTGTATATACAATTACCCCCTTAAGTGAATGCAAACACATTTATATTTTAAATATAGAAAAGAACCACTTGAGATTTAGAATAGGTTTAGTTATGTGTTTTTCTCATGAAAGTGTTCACTACTAGATACCTGAAATGAATGTTTAAATAAAACTGAAGGGGCAAACAACAAAATTAATTTGTAACAGATAAAGAAAAGACATGAGGTTTAGCAATAGAAATGGCAGGTTTCTGAGAACAGAGAACAAACTCTTTTCTTAGCTCCTCTGAGGCTTATTTGAAAACTTCACAGATGAGGTGAGTGTATCACCACTGGTCTGCCAAGAGTCGGGAATATTAGTAACCATTCTCTCTCTTTTCAACTTCATGTTACATTACTTCTGAATGGCAGTTGTAGACTCATGTTTTCAGATCCAAACATTTCAGTTAGGAAACTTACAAAAAGCCAATCAATATCATGTATATCCCACAAATAAATTTGAAATTAAAATTAAATACTACTATGTTAGTATGCTCTCTCATGACAAAGTAGTGCGCTCAGAATTTAAGACAATAAGATAAAGCTGGGGAGTGGTAGTGTATGCCTTTAGTTCCAGAACTTGGAAAGCAGAAGTAGGTGGATCCTGGTGAGTTCAAAACTAGTCTAGTCTACGGCTCAAGTTTCAGGGCAGCCAAGGCTACACTGAGAAACCCTGTCTCAAAAAAATCCAAAAATAGATAAGATAAAATAAAGTAAGATAAAATGTATGAAAATACTATAAAATTTTGATGAAAGACATGAAAAGAATTGAATAAATGTGGTGCGTATCTCTATATGGCCTAGAAGAGTTAATATTATTAATATTAGTAGAACTTTTTAAAAATTTGATTCGCAGGCTTAATGCAATCTCAAACAAAACCCCAGCGGCTTAGTTTGTAGATTCATCCCACAATGCTAATGATTGTTTGGAGTATTAAAAAAACAACAACCCTGTAATTGTTAAGAAAATAGGTAAGGAAACCAACCAAAGTCAAAGAGTGATACTATAAAACTTCAATACATAAGCAGACAACCACTGCATCTCGACAGAATAACAATGGTTAAATAGCAGACAAATACCCTCACAGAGCAGTGAACCCAGAAAATAGACATAAGCACGATCACCCATTCTGTGACAGAGGAGCAAAGGCAATAGAATAAGGAAAGAAAAATCTATATGTCTTCATTAGCATTTCAAACATGCCATTGTCAGAAAAGGGAAACCGCAAACTGAAAGAAATAAATACAGGAATAAGTACAGGAGAGGGAGAAAGGAGGGTAAAATAGTAAGAATGTCTGATAAAGTCATACGATATCAGACTGTTAACTACTCACCTAAATACCCATAAGACATCTAAGTCCATATAGTGCATATATAAATCTATGTATACAGTTAAAGTGAACTTTTCCCATCTGGACCAACAATGCTTTCTCTAAGAGCCAAAGACTACCTAATAAAATTCCTAACACCAGGCATTGAATGTTCTCTTTCAAGTCCTTGATCAGCATTTTCCTAGAGACTCCCCAAAACATAGTTTATTGTTATTACCCTTGATTGCCTCCCAAAGGTAGAAGGTAAGTCCACATTGCTAAAAACACCATGTACTTCAAAAACAGGGCTTAGAGGCCCCTATGCTGGAACTGACCTGAGTGTTTCCTCCCTGAAAACTAGCTTTCATGGTAACAGAAGGTGCCGTGCAAGCTTCCAAGAAGGGAAGCAATCAACCGTGGTACTCAGCTTTAATACCTATGAAACCATCAACTACCTATGAGGCACAATAATCCTAAGGATGTCATAGTGGTAAGTCTATTTTGACAGTAATGGCTCTCTAAATAAACTGATTATCTACTCGATAAGAAGGAAATCCTTCTTAATACTTGAAATCTTGCCAACTACCCAGGGCTAGTGAGTCACAGATCTTGTAAGAGAACTTGCAGCCATGATGTTACTAAACCAAAATAACCCATAGCAACATTTTAATATTCATCCTTGTACCCACAGATAAGTGTAGTCCTCACCCATTATCAAGAAAACTTGTCTTTGACACAGAGGAGACCCTTACAAAAAAACTACAAACAATAAACATGGAGAGGAACCCCATCCCAATGAACGTATCTATACAACAGTTCCTTCATGTAAGGCTCAGACATCATTACGGAAGAGGGAGCAAAAAGAGTCTGGAAAGCCAAGTGATCAGGGATGTTGCTGTTAGACTGTGTTTCCTAGTGAGGTTGTTTGAATGATGGCCCCCCAAAGGAATGGCACTATTAGCAGGTGTGGCCGTATTGGAGTAGATGCGGTCTTGTTAGAGGAAGTGTATCACTGCGGAGGGGGACTTTGATGCCCCATATATGCCTAAGCCATGTCAAGTGAGACTGATCACTTCCTGTTGCTTGTGAGTCAGAACTCTCAGCTCCTTCTCTAGCACCATGTCTATCTGCATGCTGTTTTGCTTCCCATCATGACAATAATGAACTAAACATCTGAACTGTAAGAGAGTCACACCAGTTAAATGTTTTCCTTTTTAAGAACTTGCTGTGGTCATGGTGTCTCTTCACAGCAACAGAAACCCTAAGTCACCTAGTAATATCAGACACTACACCCATAAAGTCTCACCAATATAATTGCCTAAACATGAGCTGACCAAGAGGAACAACAGACTTGACGACATGTATAGGTATGGGGGAAACCCAGAAGATCTCCACCATACATAAAGAACTATAGGCAATACAAAAGGAGTGCCGGAGTAGGAGAAATAGTCTTCCTTGGGGAAGAGCATAGCAACTGGCTACTCAATACCAAATGCTAAGCCCAGAAAACATACATACAAATAGCATTATACAGACTGGCCAGGCTTTATTCAGGAATATATACATCTATGTATATAACAAAACTTAATGGAAAAAAGAGGCCATGAATTTGAAAGAGAGCCAAGAGTTGTATTTGAAAGGTTTGGAATGAGGAAAGGGAAAGAGAAATGAGATAATTAAACATGGTTTTCAAAAGAGAAAAAGGAAAAAAAGACAAACAAACAAAAGAAAAATATGTGTCAGATTCCATTTAGATACATCACATAAAGATATCTTGATAGATATGAGTATTCAAGGATTCTCCATGCCCCACACAGCATAAAAATGTACATCCAGATAACGTTCAGATACCAATGCATGCCTGTTAAAACATCCAAAGCCCAGAGGATGGTACTACCAAATGCTGAAAAGAATGCAAGTTTTTCTGCTACTTAAAAGATAGTCTGGCAGTTCTTACAAATATAAGCATAGCCTATGAAATAATTTAGTAATGAATGCATTTATCCAAAGAAGCTTGCAACTTTTCTCTATTCCATACAAATACAAAAGTTGCTTTTCAAATGCACGTGTGGAAAAGTAACAAAGATGTCATCCTCTAGAAACTGAGTGATTAATTACCTTTACTACATTCAGGCAATTCAGGATAGTCACTGATATAAAACATGAACCACCAAACTGTGAAAAGAAGTAGATGAAACTTTGTTACATTACTTAAGGGAAGAAAGTCAGCTTGAAATGCTGGATGGTGCCACCAACACTTTTCTAGAAAAGTCACCCATGGAGAATGAAAGGATCTGTAGTTGTCAGGTTATGAGGGCTGATGGGAACGGAATGTGCAGACTAGTTTAGAACAACAAAACTATTCTTTATGACCATAAATAAGTTCAAGTCTATAAAGTGTACAAAAAGAATACTTTTTTCTTTTTTCTCACTTCTTTGGCAGTGATTGCCAGGGAACACACAGATGTGAGCCTGTCTGAAAGCCAGCGAGTTTCAGCTCATTGTTTCTCTATAACAGGTGTGGCTACAAATCAGAGATTCTGCCCTAGGATGTGGTTAATTAGTATTTTGAATGTTGAAGTAGATCTGCTCCACCTGGACTAAAGTTGAATTCTAGTCTATTCCATGTGTCATGCTAGTGAAGCCTGTTGCCTCCTCCCCTCCCCTTTTGGAGTAAAGTATCTGAGCGTGTGGAAGAATAAATGAGGAGGATTTCAGTATTCACTGAATGTCCCTCCCGATGCTGTGCTATGTTTCTGTGTCTTATATCCCTATTCCTTCTGCCTAATAATTCTTTATTGCATTTATGTCTTTTATTGCATTTATTGAGCTATACATTTTTCTCCTCTAATAATTCTAATCCTCACAGTCCTACCGTAGAACGTACGAGTTTTGTCAAAGATGGTTTTCAACAACAACAATAAAAAACACACAATTTAAGGCAGTAAGGGTTTGTTCTGACTCACAGTTTGAGAGTGCTATCTATTATGGATAGGAAGTCATGGTGTCAGTAGCGTGAGGCATCTGGTCACATTGCATCTTCAGTTACGAAGTGTCCTAGTTCCTTTCCTATTGCAGTGACAAAACACCATGAACGAGACAAGTTACAAAAGAAAGAACTGACTGAGTGTCTTCGTTACTGTTCTATTGCTTTGAGGAAACACGACGATGAAACAAGAAAATACTTAACTAGGGATTTCCTTACACTTTTAGAGGCTTAGCTCATGATCCTATGGCAGAAAGCAGACAGGCATGAAGCTGGAGCAGTAGCTAAGAGCTTACGTGTTGGTTTCAGTAACTCTGTAGGTTTCAGTAGGCAGCAGGCAGGAGGCATGGAGAGAGGGAAAGGGAGGGAGAGGGAGGAAGAGACAGGGTCTGACACGGGCTTTAAACGCACTTCAGTGACACACTTCCTCCAACAAAGTCATCATTCCTAATCCTTCCCAAATAGTCCTACGAAATGTAGAACACAGGAAGGAAGGAGCTATGAATGCCTGGTTCCATGTACATTTAGAGTGGCCTTCCCACATCGCTTAAACCCATCTAGACCCTCTTACAGACAGACACAGAGGTTCATTGATGAAAAATTTTAGATCTCATGAATCTGATAACAAATATTAATAATCACAAAGGTCAAACGCTAATTTAAACTACGAGCTTTGGGTGCTGCTAAAATACTTCTGTGAGTTCGTTAGTTGTGGTTTCCATTGAAGACGCTGCTGACAAGGAGTATCCCTGTGTTAGGCTGTGTAATTATATGAAAAGCTTAGCATCCTTTGCTTAACTTCGTTATACGCGAAAATTATTATAAAATAGTGCTTTAAAATGTTTATTCAATTGATTTAAACAATACAATTCTCTGAAGAGATTTTAATAACAGTCTGTATGGAGTTGATGAAATTTTTATATGAACAATGATAGATTTCCTCCTCTATAACGCAGTTTCAAATAAGGTCTGTAAACACAAAAGCAATACTTCTGTTGGGATACGGTGCAGCTCTTTAAACCTGGGAAGAGGTTTGTATCTCTTTTTCTTCTGCTCATGGAGTTTTAGTATTTAAGCATCCCAGGGAACATTTTTCCTGCCTTTTCCTTTCATGGGTGGGGCGGGGGGGGGGAGGAAGCTCATCAGTGGGGCCTTCTGGGGCCCTAAACAGGGAGGAGATTTCCCAGAGAGCCGGGCTTCACATGTGGCAGCTTCGGCAAGAGAGGCCCCAAGTGGATGGGTGCACCCCTTGATGGAGCTTGGAACAGACTCATTGCATAGAGATAGGAAACCCACAAGTTCAGTTTCAACTACAGTAATTTAAATTTCTTTTTTTTTTTTTGGTTGATAAGCTCAACCAAAGGTAAAGATATAAAAAAAGAAATTTATTTTTCTAAAATCTAATTTGAATTTTTCTTTTTCTTTTTTTATTATATATATATATATATATTAAAATACACACCCAAATTTCCACTCCCTCCCCTTTTCCCATTCCCTCCACACACCCTGCCACCCCACCTCCCTCTAATCCTAAGAGAGGGTAGGGCACTTTTCTTTGTGGAAGGTCCAGGGCCCTCCCTACTACATCTCGGCTGAGCTAAGTATACATCCAAAGAGAATAGGATCCCAAAAAGCCAGTCCATGCAGTAGAGATAAATGCCAGTGCCACTGTCAATGGCCCCTCAGTCTGCCCCCCAGCCATACAACTGTCAACCACATTCAGAGGGACTAGTTTGGTCCTATGCTTGCTCCTTCTCAGTCCATTAGCTCAGGAAAACATCAATCTATTCAAAGTACTACTGCATGTGAAGCTTATGTAAACTGAGTTACGTTTGCTGACATGTTAGGATGGATAAACAGAAAGAAATAATAGAACTGGCTTATAGAATAATTTTTGATTTTTGTGGCTCGAACCTACCCTTGGCACTCAGAATTCCCAGGTTCATTAGTTAGCTATGATAAGTTTTAATTGACAACATAGTGCTGGCTTCTCAGGTCTGGAAGCTCCTGAGTTTACTCCTAGACAACATCAAGGATTCATCTCACCTTCAAGTATACTTCTTGTACTTATGTTTACAGTCAGCCATGACTTGTTTTGTTGATAGAAACTTTAGAAAACTTCAGAAATGCATCTACTATATTACTTAATATAAAAACTTCAAATGAAGTCAGGTGGTGGTGTTGCACGCCGTTAATCTCAGCACTTGGGAGTCAGAGGCATGTGTATCTTTCTGAGCTCAAGGCCAACCTGATCAACAAACTGAGTTCCAGGACAGCCAGGACTGTGACACAGAGAAAAACCCTGTCTGGAAAAAAACAAAAGAAAAAA
>NW_004949106.1:9940745-9941714 GCF_000317375.1 Microtus ochrogaster
GTTTAAAGATGAAAATTAAAATTATATTTTGGATTTGCCAACCTACGTGACATTGAGGGGGTAACAACTGGGCCACTGAATGTAAGATTTTGAAGCTTGATTTGGAAAATCAATCTGGGAGTCTTCAACTGCAATTCATACCTGCTAAGATTACTGTGACACAGAGAAAAACCCTGTCTGGAAAAAAACAAAAGAAAAAAATAAATAAATAAAAGAAAAATTCAAATGAACCTTAGAAATTTTAAGTAACAAAGAAGCATATGACATAGCAAGTTGCACAGCTGAGGACATCACTCTGGTGGCAGTTACTTTTTTTTATTGGATTTCTTTCTCTGTATCTTTTAGGATAAAACATGGAATTTTTTAAGAATTGTGAAACAGAAATATCATTAAAGACCATCTATTCTTCCAAATCAATTAATCCTTAAATTTAAAGAATACTTTTGTTGCACTATGCACCCTGCAATTTTAATCCGTGTAACACCAGCCAGATAAGTGTGAGAAACCTGCTGTTTTCACTGAGGCACTCTGGGATGTCTGCAGTTCATTTCTAGACTTTTCTTTCCCATTTTCTCTCCATCACTTTCTGAATCTCAGTGTTGAGTTGTCGTGAATATGTTCCCTCTGGGTGTTTTGTGCTGCTGTCCCCGAAGAAATAGACTTTCTTTTCATTTGCAGAAAACCTGTCTGTGATGTTCAGATATTGATCAAATGGAACAATTCTAACTTTTATCTTGGGATCCTCAAAGGTCCTATTTTTGAGACATAAATAATTTAAACCACCTTGACTATTACTTCAGAGCCAGCTATCTTTTCAAAGGAAAATTTCCTCTGACATTTTAGAGGTTACTGTGATTTTTGGTAACTTTGAGTTCAATTAAATGAATAAGGAAGTTAAATATATTCAATAGGAACGCTTGTGACTTTGCTGGATGCACTGATAATAAACCTTTTGTTTGAAGATTTTTT
>NW_004949106.1:9941959-9956458 GCF_000317375.1 Microtus ochrogaster
ATTTTATATATATATATATATACATATATATATATGTATATATATATATATATTACATTGTAGAGCTGATGCAAATGCATTTACAGCTGTAAGGCAGAAGATGCCAAATACCAGAGAACAGGAGACACAAAAACCACTCTCTGATATTTCACAATTAAAGTTCAGATGCCCAGTTGTATAACGTAGACAAGCATTAAATAAGCCAACATCAGCCGCAGCAGCAAAGCAACCACTAAATGCTTTTTGCAAAAGGTAAACTGGATAGCTATGAATATAAAATCCAAAACTCCATTATGTTTACTTGCTTTTTAGAGTTTCTGATTAAGTGACTGCAGAAAAATTGCGATCACTGAGAAGGCAAAATGTTCATTTCCCTTAGATTTTTCATTATTATAGTTTTTTTCATATTCTTGGGAATAACTTCATTCTTATTTGTGACTCATTTACTACATATTTTTATGACAAAGTTCTCACCAGCATTTTTACTAGCAGGGAAACACTTTAAAATTAGTTTGCTGTAGCTCAGTCTGGAATGTTTGATCAGTATACATCCATTTGCTAAGCAAGTTGGAGAGTGGGTATAACCTAGTACATCAGTATAGTCATTCACCATGTTCCCTAAGTCCAGGGAAATGCGACTGAAATAAAGCCTAATATTTGAAAATCTTTCTTCCACTTTGGCATACATAGTTTATCATTTTAAAATTATCAAGTCAAACATTTCTAACAGGAATCAAAGCAGGTGTTCACAGGAGTGAGCCTGACCTCCCATGTTGGCCCACTGAATTTGAAAATGAAATGGTTCCAGAAACACTGGGGAAAAATGAGTATGTGATTACTTCACATTAATAAAAACTGAAGAAGTGATGGTAAGTGTTTAATCTCCTACCCACATTACAGCAGCCTGGAAGTGCAGGAAGTGTTTCCTCTTAGGAGCAATGCTGTGTCAGGAAGGAACAAAATGCCTGCCTAGACAGCTTACATCTTGAAGACAAGAGCATTCTGGGCAAAGGTGATATAGCAAGGAGTTAAGAGCACATTCTATCTAAGAAGTAGAAGATGTGAGAGAAACCCAGGAATTGGGGCTTGGGGAGAATATGGACAATGTCCTGATGAAAGTCTGAAGCAGGCTTTTTGGAATCCTTCTATAGATCCTGGAAAGTCCTAGAGGTAAAGAGGAGAACAGTGCCGAAGGGGGTCACATTTGAAATACTTAGCAATACAGCATCACCAGGAAGGGAGTGGAAGTCCATGAGAGTTTATCCTGATCCTGGAGCAGTGAGTGATTAAGACTGAAAAAATAGTGAAAATGAAGTTTAAAGATGAAAATTAAAATTATATTTTGGATTTAAAAACCTACGTGACATTGAGGGGGTAACAACTGGGTCACTGAATGTAAGATTTTGAAGCTTGATTTGGAAAATCAATCTGGGAGTCTTCAACTGCAATTCATACCTGCTAAGATTTAGAATAAACTACTATTGTAGAAAGAATTCCTACCACAATCACCAAAGCCAGGCCAATACATTTCTTTTGTGGTACTGCAGAAGGACATGGTGTAAGGCTTCTGGCAGGTTTCTGGGTTGGACCTGTACTGGTTGCTCCATCTTGAAGCATCTGAATGTGTTCCAGACTAAAGCTAAGGGAAGACAGGAAGTTGTTTCCTTTACTTTGAAGATACTGGAAAAGTCACATCACTTGGTCTAGGCCAAAATGCTCTCTGTATTTCATACCTGCTTTCTGTAGTATTTTTAACTACCGGAGATTGAAGGGTGTCTTCTTGGATTAGAACTATCATGCTTTTTTTGAGAAAATATAAAAATTGCAGCATGCAAAGGAATCTGGGACACTTTTGAGGAGAGGAAGATTATTTCGGCATCCTTAAATTCATTTAGAGAATAATAAATGCATTTAATTGTGGCCAGTAAAGACAAAATCAAACGTGGACACTCAGTAATCATCCCTAGATAAGAATTAGGACAATTGCACCCACAGAATGTGAAGGACAGAGGCGAGGGTAGCAAACATCTGTGGACGTGTGGCAGATTTCAGATGTATCATCACCTGCTCTACCTTTTCTCTAATGCAAGATGAAGCTGTCTTTTGAGGGTGACCTGGAGCTGACACTAGAAGTCACGGGGCTAAGAGTAAAGAAGTTCTGAAATGATGTGGGAACAGGGCAGCCAGGTGTCTTATCCTTCTTGTCTCTAGCTAGGGCCTGCATGCCTTCAGATCACCATGGAAACACAGCTCTCTTGGTTATGATGTATGTAGTTACATTTAGTGGAGAGATGAATGTGGGTGTATAATGCCTGTAAAGAAAGCGAGAGAGGCATTAACTGTTCTTTGGTTGTTTGGGAGTCTAAATTCTCTCATTCATTTTTGTTTGACACCTAGGACTCAATGATACCGCCAGTTCTCTAACATTTATTTTTCCTTGCTTGATTAACTTGATCAAAAATCTTATTTTTCATACCTTATTTGATTTTACTATTTCCTTATTTCGTGTTTTACATATAAAGTTTAAACTATAGTTTATTTTTAAAAACTTAGATATTTTTGAGATTATAAAATAATTACTCCAGTTTCCATTCCCTTTTCTTTCCTCTAAAACCACTTCTGTACCCAGCCCTTGCTCTTTCAAATTTATGACCTCTGTTTCTTTAATTGTTGTTATAATCATATACGTATATGCATATGCAAATATGTCTTTCTAAATACATAAATACAATCTGCCATGCACATGTAATGTTACTTGTACATGTATATTTCTTAACGGAAATAATATCTTGTTATAAACTTTCATTCTTTAATGCTTTTCTTATGTCAATTTTTTTACTCTTTCTTGTTTCTTTATAGCAATCCATCTCATTCTATCGTTTTAAATGGTTATTAAATTTCCCATTTTAGGTATTATGTCTTTGAAAGTAGTCTCATTATAAGTGCATTTTTAATTCCCTAAGTCAGAAAGGAGTAAGTACTGATTAACGATGACTGCTATTATGCAAACAGATGGAAAATGTGGTACCAATGCTCTTTATCTCATTATTCTCCTTATTGCCTTAATTAACAGCAAACGATTACTCTACCCAATGACAACCAAACTTGGAATGTGTTCCTCTGAAACTTACTACTGGTTTTACTTCTATGCTAGAGACTCCTGAGTGAGCAAAAAAGTTCTGAGCAAATGCTGAAACCAACAACTGTTGAAAGCAGAGTTTTTTTCAAACTGTACCAATGATATCACTTACTTTATTCTTACACCACAGTGGTTATCTTGACATGAACTTATCAGGTCAATCCTTGCTGGTACACAAAGTCTAATTCAAATATCTCGCTGGAATATACACTGTGAGCTCCCCCGTGTGAGTGATCTCTTCTTATTCTACAGTAGCAATGTCCTTGTAGATAGTATGGTATGATCCCCAAAAGTACATCACAGTGATTGTCTCTATATCTCATGAATAAGAAAATGATAGAAGTGTATAATGCAATGAAATGTAGGTATCTACAAAATTTGGTCTTTAAACTTTTAATCAAAATGTCAAGGATATAAAATGTAAATACTTCTAGATATAAATGAGTTTTTTTTGATTCAATATGATCATGCATTAACTACAAAACAAACAAACAAGAAATACAAAATGTAAGAACAGTGGTAACAATGACAGTTTAATGAAGCTCAGATAGTGGTTCTAAATGAAATTATTCAAGAATGAATTCTTTGTAATAAACATTTCCCAGACAAACACTGTAGGCTAGATTTTGATATGGATAAACATCTTTTAAGCCACTTGGGAAATAACAAATCCTGGTGTCTATCTTTACACAAAGATACAAAATGTTGCTCTGAGGTAGAATCATGAAAAGCATTTTCCTTTTCATAATTAAATAGCAACTATGATAATGGCAGTCTTGATATTTAGAAACATAGATTTTTTCAATCAATAATAGAGAAACTCGAACCTAATTCTCATATGAATTAGTAATCAGATGCATTTAGTAATTTAGCTACTGTCATTGTCCTTTACTCGCGGAAAAATCTGAGAGATTCTCAAACTGCTCATGGTAAGGTCCTAGGATTTCCATAGAGGTGAAAGGTAAGATAAGTTTAAGGAGGTTCTTGGGTAGACAAGGAGCCATCAGTAGTATCTACCCTCTGCTTTGTCTTTAGAATAGGAAATCTTTAGAATGCTTAGCTCTCTGAATATTATCCACTTACACAAATCTCTCTGGCTACCCTATTCTTGACTCCAAGCTTGTGTCCTTGATTGTTTCTGATGGATCAAAGTAATTGTTTCTCCCTCTCCTCAGTCACTGACTTAGGGAGGAGGCTGTGCAGCTGTGTGTCTTCCTGACGACTGAGACTTTGAAAGTCCTTCTGAAAGGTTGTGAAACAGAAATTGACATCTTTTCTTGGACAAGATGAGAATTCAACTCTGGATGTCAAAAAAAAAAAAAAGAATGTCCTTGATTCCAACTGGCAAACAAACATCCTAGCAACATAAGGATTAGATTTGGGATGGCATCAGCCTGATGGATGATTGAATCAGAAGATGGAAAGAATTCATGAACTTGATTCCGTTCATCAACTCTAAATCAACCAATCAGCCTGATGTTCCTGCAACTATTTATATTAAATAATGCAGTCCTATTATTTAAGAGAACTTGTATTTGGTTTTTTTACTCATAGCCGAATTATTTTGACTGAAACAGGGATAGCTTGTAAAAATACACTAGAGTGGACAACTTTGCATATTCAAGGTCAGGATGCTATCAGCAAACACAAAAGAAAAAAGCTGCATTATAATGGTGCTGGATACTAGCCAGAAAGAAGTTATGAAGGCAAATGTGTGTGGTTCAAGGGGAAGTAGACCAGGATTAATAGAATTATGGGGTGTAAGGTTCCAAGGTTGCAGTATATTATTAGAATCTATGATACAAAGACAGATTTTCTAATACCTTGAGAATGCAATAAAGGTATCTGTTAATGGCAGAGCATAGAAATAGGGTATCAGTTGACCTTGCCAAATGGCTTATGAAACATGAAATATAGTTTCTCTTAGAAAGTCTTCAGAGAGAATCATTCTCAAGGAAGATTTACCTCAATAGAGGCCAAGAACTACAGACAGAGGAAGGATTTGGGGATCAGTTTAAATTTACACAAAAGCTAAGCAAAAAAGAAATAGCATTTTTCAGAGAGCAGAGTGTAAAAGGGTTCCAAGAAAGATGAGGATTGGATAAACTGAAGAAGACCTCTCTGAAGGGTTTGTTACAAAAACAAGAAAAGTAACAAAAAACCCTAGGCTAGACTGACAAAGTGAAGACAGAAAAGTTGATAGTACCTATGGAATCTTCTGGTAAGGTGATAGTCACACAAAACGCCACTGGTATATACCACATCTGGACTGTATGGAAACTGCCTGCAACTGGAGTTTTCCATTCCTAAAATCTTTTCCATCCTATAAAACTCACGATTCCCATAACACATGTGCACAGTCTCTACTTCCAAAGAGAGACTATGGCCATTCATTTGTTTAATTTTCTTTTCTTCATGAGATCATTCTAGCCTGTTTTCATTCATAGTGGCTTCCCTTCTCTTGTGGGTCTGATAGCAATCTGAATATACTTCGTTTTGTGTGATTTTTTTTATCTTTCAAATATTTATTTATTTTAGGTGCATAAGTTTTATATCCGCATGTATGTTGCTCACATGTATGTGCCTAGTGCTCACTGAGGCTAGATGAGGGTATTTTATGCCCTGAAATTTGAGGTTTTGATGGTTATGAATCACAATATGGATTCTGGGAACTGAACCTGGATCCTCTGCAAGAACAGCAAGAGCTATTAATTGCTGAACCATCTGCTTAGCCCCTTGCCTAATATTTTATAATATAAAAGTATCACCTAATAGGAAGACAAGTCATGGTGGTAGAGTTTGGACATCCTCCTCTCTCAAGAGATTCTTCTCTGGAATGGTAGTCTTCAGTATACTACTATGGATAGGTGGAGAGCCTTTAAGCCATGAGACCTTGTGGGCAAGTCATCATCAACATTGCCTTAAGAAGAATTTAAGGGACTGTGAATAGTTTTCATAATAAAATTGCTATAAAACAAAAACCTGATCTCTGATTCTGACTCTGCCTTCCTGCTTTGGAAGTTGACATCTCCCTCTAACAGGTGCTCACCCCTGCAATGGTGCCAGAGAGGCAACGTTGTACTGTTCATATATTTAGCCTCCAAAACTGTAAGCTAATTTTTTTCTTTATAAAGTTCCTGATTTTGAATATTTCATTCTAGTATAAGAAAAAAGATAAATACATACACTGAAAATTAGATTTTTAAATGATAGTTTTATATTTTATTGTATATTTCAAGGTAAAACGATTAATATTACTGTAATCAACTGATATACATTTTCTGGGTCAAATTTTATAAGAAAATTTAGAATAGATAAGAAAATTTGAAGATATTCTTTGTACAAGTTTTAGAATTACTTTCTAAATGAGAGAGATAGTTGTCATATTGGGGGGAAAGGTGCAAATTGGATGTATTCATGAGAAAATTCTGTTCCACTGTGTTCTTATATCTGATTATAATTATAATTACACTCTTCCCATTGCTTAAAATATCATTCATCTGTAAATTCATCATATTTTTATGTCACAGCTGAATCTGATTTTCTCCTTTGTATGAAGCCATTCATATCTGCCATGTCTGTTTCCATCCCTAGTGACTTCTCTTTCCCTATAGGCCTCAATCCAATTAGCAATGAATTATGCCTTGTTTTACTTAATAGTTTTATAACTCAAATATACCAGACTATTAACCTCTTTTTAACCGTAAATGCAGAGCCTAGGGAGACATTATTGCCATGGTTGCACTGCATGTATTGCTTTACTTCCATGGGGAAATGAGGAACTTGCTCCCAAGGCTTCTTGTAGGGTGAAACATGGTGAAAGCATTTCCCAAACGATCAAAGAACCAACAAATGTCATCTACATTGTTGAAAACATGTTAATAAAAGCCATCTAATAATGTGGATCTACAAAGATCATGTATACACACATATCATCATGCATGTACAATGCAGGTATGATTCCTCCATATATGGTTCCTCAAAAACTCCTAATGTAGTGGTTGTATGGGATAGCCATTAAACAGTTTTGAGTTCACTATTGATTTCTTTTTGGTAAATATTTTGCAGTTACTACAGGAGATCTAATAATATAACAAACCTAGAAACCCCCAAAAGGAAGGTCTATATTCATTCATCATTGCTGTTTTCTTTTATACTTGATGTATTCTGGTCCTTTTCATCTTACCCTTTGAACACACATTGGGAAGCCATTTCTTACCCTTGGCCTCCCTCCAAACCCTCACCTCTCCTGACCACCCCTTACCCTATCATCTCCATTGTCTCCTATGGAACTTTATCCATCACTCCCTACCTTGACCATGCACTAACCCCTGTCCATCCCTAATCAACATTAGGGTTTATGTCTTTCTTCTCTCCTCAAGATCAATACTCCTCACCCCTTTCTCTTAAATGGCAGGGCCCTTAAAAGTAATTCTTGTAACTCCAACAGCTGCTAATCTTGAGGGGCGTACTCATAGGTTTCGTTAATCCAACCTCAAACCTTTTACCCCTCCACCTCAAGATAATCCTCCTTCATACACAGCGACTCCAACAGGATCCTGCTCCCTTAAGTTTCGGAAGACACTGAGATGAACTGCCTTGTCTCCAATTCCAGAAGAGTGAACCTTCACCTCACAACTGTACTCTACGGGATTGGGACCCCCATATGCTTTCCTTCTTGATTGCTCTCCCTTCCCCTAGGCTGCTCCATGTTCTCTTGTTTCTACGAATCACACCCTGCTTCTTCAAATTCCTCCCTATGCATCTCCAGAAGCTTTAAGGTTCATCTGTGTAAAGATGGGAAAGCTTAATTGGTGATAAGGAGAAGGTGATTTGAGGTGTATAAAAAAGAATGAGAGATGGCTCAGTGGTTAAGAACACTGGCTGCTCTTCCAGAGGTCCTGAGTTCAATTCCCAGCAACCACATGGTGACTCACAACCATCTGTAATGAGATCTGTCACCCTCTTCTGGCCTGCAGGCATACATGGAGGCAGGATGTTGTATACATAATAAATAAATCTTTAAAAAAAAGGATGAAACATGTTCCAGACTCCTCTTTTTAGCTGTGCTACTGTTCATAATTTATATACTTACTGATGGATTTCTGATAAGCTGATAGTCTAGCTCTGGCAGAAAACTACCTATTATATTATAAAACTGTATTATAATAACCAAAAGCTCAGGAAAAAAGCTTTGGAGTTTTCTTTTGTAAATGTGTTTAAAACTTATTTGTTTATTCCACAAACTCAAAAAAAAAAATCTTATATGCTCCAGGGAGTACTTGAATCCACCACGAACAGCATTTTGCCAGGTCCATATGGAGCCAGATGGTTTCATATAGGCTGAACAGTGGTGAGGCAATCAGTTACTCCAGGACATGACCAACACCCCAGTTTTCTCAGGTCTCCCCAAGATTCCGACGCCCACAGGTGAGCTGAAAGCAGTCTTGAGAACTCGACATCCCCTCATCCCTGTCCCAGCTGCTACCCCCTTAACTCCTCACCTTTTTATAATAAACAAAAAATGGGAATGTTAGCATTCAGCCATTATGCTGGCCTGCCCCTGTCACTTGGCAGAATACACTTATTATCTCATTATGCAGGCAAATACCTAGCCATCCCCAAGGTCCTACAGCCATGTGTGCGCTTAGCAGTACTTAGGCAAATACTTAGACAGCCCAGGGTCTTCCAGCTGTGTCTCACTATGTAATCTATGTACAAGCACTGTGTGGCTGCATAAGACTCTTATGCATGCACAAAGGTCCCTTTTAAACTTAAGCTCTGCTCATTTCCCCTCTCTTCTTCACTTCACTCTCCTGGCCCACCATCATGACCTGCTCGTTTTGTCTCCTACCAGTAAACTTCCATGTGGGTTTGTTGTATATCATGGTTCATTCTCGCCGCTGCTAAACTACAACAACATTAACAATCATGAATGGAAACTCGTGAGGTAAACCTTAGAATTTTACTTAGAGAAATGAAGTAATTGAAATCCTGTTGAGAATTCATGAGGTATCTGCCTTTGGTAGAGACATTTCATAGATGAGCATCCAGGGGAAGATCTATTTCATAATTAACATTAAACACCAGATGTGGTGATATTTGATTTGTGACCTAACATATAAAGCTTGCTTGAGGATCAGAGTGTGGAGCAAGCCACTCGTTAGTCATAGAAGCCAGGCCAGAGTGGCACACACCTTTAATCCCAGCACAACGGGAGTCAGAGGCGGAAGAATCTCTGTGAGTTCAAGGCCACCCTGGGTTACACAGGATTAATCCAGTCTAAAGGAGAAACAGTCAGGCGATGATGGCTTACACCTTTAGCCCCAGTACTGAGCATCACACGCCCTTAATCCTTGCACTGGGAACAGAGAGACAGGAAGGGCTATGGCTGGGCAGAGAGAGGAATACAAGGTGGGAGGAAACAGGAATGCATCCATTCAATATGAGGATTCATGGAGACAGGATCTTGCCTACTTTGGTCTGAGGATTTGGTAGAGATAAAAAAGTCTCTTCAGAGGCTGGCTCCTTTACTTCTATAATCTTCCAGCATTCATTCTGATATCTAATTCTTTGTTTTTATTATTAAGACCAATCGGAATTCTCGCTACAACCAGAGACTGAGGGTTTTTCTGTCTTATGATGTACCAAAACAATGACCTAAGCATCTTGGCAGAGTCTCTTCTTACCTAAGGTTTATTCAGGATAACAGAGACTCATTTGAGAAGGTATGTTTGACCTCTTTGCGCTTGCTAACATTGTGAAGCTGGAGCTATTTTGAAACTCAGTCATACAAGAAACTGTGATGTTTTGTAATGGTGTACCAGGAATGTAAAGTTGGCATTCTCCCTATGGACTATATTTACGATTTAAAATTTTTCTTCTGGTACTAAAAGAGCTTCAATTCAGAAATTGGGGGTTCATTCGGAACTATACTTGTAGTCATGCTAAGAACTAATGCAATTAATTATAGGAAAAAGCATTATTTAGCCTTCTGTTTATGTTTTCAAGGTACCCTAAAGCAAGTAACTAAACACAGGCAAAACGTAACTCAGATATACTTAATAGCTTCAGTACCAGGCAAATTTCCCTCTTGTTGAGATATTCTTAAGTACGATTAGAGACCTTTGGCAAACATGTGTATATGGTATACTTGCCACCACTACACTATTTTCAGGGTTATCGAACCATTCTGCTTCTCTGATTTTCAGCTTTAACCCTTATACATGTCTCTGGGTTTTAATTGTTTGTGTTACAATTTATTGCTAAATTAAAGCAATTGTAAAATTGCAACCCAATAAATCAATAGATTGTCAAAATTTACTTCTGATAATTTTGCACTTTATCTTTTGCTTTCCAGACAGAATCTCATCAGCTAGCTTAGACTAGCCTTGAACTCATAAACCTCTTGTTTCATAGGATAATAGGCCTGTGCCAACACATCTAGATTATAACTTACAATTTCCTTTTATAAAGAAAATATAAAATTGTGCTTTTCAGCTTAGAGTTTATGTAAAAATAATTAAAATATAAAATAAAACAGAATGGTCCAAGTTCAAATTATTTTTGAAATCTGTTGTGTTTACAGTATAGGGGCTGGAATCCAGGGACTTTTGCATATGAGAAAAGGATTCCACCACTGAACTGTATGTTCAGTCTTTGCATTTTTGATAACAATTTGTTTAATTTTCTGGTTATAGCTTGGGATATATTTTCTTTGATTTCTTGAGAGTGGAATTCTTTAGTTCTTACTGTTTAGAGGGCATAGAAATTCTGATACTCCCTTAAGTTCACCTCAGACAGAGAATCTCACTAATCAGGAAGAAGGAACTATTTTATTTTTCTGCCTAGTGCTGATAGTAACAGAAAACCAGATAAAGTTAAGCAAACATCAATAAATCATGCTGTAGGAGACTTGAAATGTCCTTTTCTTGAAGGGTGCTACAGCCAAGAAGATACTCCGAATAGGATTTAGCCTTATCTCATTATTTAGTTCATTGTAGAAGGGGTGGTGTGGCCTGGGGCAATCAATCTTGAACATCTGCAGTTGGACCAGAGCACAATAACTCAAGTGTGGCACATTTGAATGATTGACACTTTGAACTAAAGGAGGTTTGAAGGCCTCAGAAGCAGTACCCCCAAACAGCCTTACTCTGTCTTTTTCTATGCAGCCCCCCTGCTTGTCTTGCAGGAGATGATCACAGACAGGACACAAAATCTGAACTCCCTCTCCTCCAAAATAAGCAAACTTTTCACTGCATTATTGTATAAAGTTTGGCCACAAATAAGCTTTCTGGCTAACTTTGTCAGGTACTAGGCAATAATACCTTCATTCTGGAAGGAATCCTGCCATTTACCCGAGAGTGGAGAGTGATCGCCTGCTAAAGAGAACCCTGAGTAGAAGGGCCTTTCCGTCTCTCCCTCATCCCGAGTCTGTTTTCCTTAGACCACAGGCCATTGTCCAGTCACACATGGCTGACCATTCTATGTTAGACTTAAGCAGAAAAACAATTTCTCCTAGCCCTTGGATATTTGCTGTTGAGACTCTAAAGTTGTACAGTGCTCCCCCTTGTTAGGATGTAATTTGTTACAGGAGTGTCTGCTCTGACCCTTATTTGAGTGAAGAAAGCCATGACAGCTTTTCACTTTTATATCCTATTTCCTCAGGGAGAAAGAAAATTTTCTAGTCTAAGAAAGAAGAATAAGAAGTACAAGCTTGCTTTAAGGACACTGCATCTGTATCAGGCAGATACCCATTAGAGATTATGCCGCTGGCTCTCTTGAGATTATTTGTGAACTATACCCATCAGTTTGCATCTAACTTCAGGCAGAAAAAAATATGTGCAATGAGAGAAAGAGGGGGAAAAGACTCTAACGGGAGTTGCTTTAAACTTCACACCAGGCATTGAAAGCACAGCGTTTGCCTCGTAGGTGCCAAGTGATGCTTGAACTGCAGGTGCAGAAGTGTTCACTCTGGCTTCCCCGTGGGAGTAGGGGATGTGCTCTGAGCCTCGGTACCTGAAGCAGACATGTCCTACCTTCTGTGTGAGTCTTGATAACCTTGCCAGTGGATATAGCAAGTCATAGGCAATATAAAAGTGATCAGCTGAGCAACACAGCCCCAAAGAAAGTTATTGAGGAAGAGTCCAGGAGAGCTAGGATTCTTGCTGAGAAATGACAACCGGAAAGGAAATCCACTTTCAGTTATTGTTAAATTGTTGATATTATATGATTTTCATCAGGATGATTTTACCCAATGAAATTCAGTAAGTATCTTAATAGACAGACATAATTTCGAAAACGGAGGGAAGATACAACTGTTACCCCACAGGATGAAGTTGTGTGTGCGTTTTTTTGCTCTCCTACTAAAAATAGCAGTGATGAAGAGGACTAAAATGTAGGAAAACAAAAACTACCAAGTAATTGTAAAAGAACAAAGGTTAAACAATACAAATTTTAATTGTCATTATAAGAAGTGCTAGGAACAAATTTATAATTGCATCCAACTATTTTAATAAGAAGAGTGTAATAGGGACAGTATGCCGTTCTCCACTCCACACAGGAAACAAGCAAGAAATGCACCAGGAAATGACGTGACTGAGATCCCTTGTCTGTGCCCTGACCTCCAAGTTTCTTGGGTTTGTTACTTTGGGAGGCTGACAGGGTGGTTATGAAGTGTCTCTAACAAAATCACAACTTTTCAGGCTTCCCTTACAAACAGGAGATTTCTTGCTTTAAACAGTTTTTGTTTAAATTTTGCAGAAAATCTGAGGATAAATGAGTTATTATTATTATTACGAATGATCAAATTCTTCTCTCCATGTACCAAGTAATCTTTTTTCATAACTTAAAATATTGGTATATAATACAAATATTGTTGTTTTACTTATATACCTGATAGGTTTTCAAAATATGTTGCTACCTATAGGATCACGACTGTGTAGAAGAATAAACAAAGATTAGAAAGAGGAATCTTTTTAAAAAATGCTTATTTTGTATCTTTACCCAGAAAATGTAGTCTGGCTTTGAAGTTCTATAAGAACTGTATTTATCTAACCACTTAGGGACAGATATGAAGGGTAGATTATATATGTAAGTAATAACAAGAAAGGAAAAGAAATAATATTTTTCCAAATGCGTGCTATTGGTGTTTGGGGATTTGCAGTGGGGAATTTAGAAATATAGTCAGAGATGCATAGATACAATTGTCTCTATCCTAAGGGATAAATGAATCCTTGCTTAACAGTTTCATAAGAGAACATTCCATTCAGGTTTAAGCCTCTCTCTCCCACAGAAAATTTCATCTTGAGATAGCAAGGAGTGCCTTAAAAATACTTCCCCAAATTTAAAAAAATATAATGTATATTTCTAAAGTAAATCCCAGTACTTTATTAATTCAGTGTTACACATGTGAAATTCTATTTTAAATCAAAGAATATCAGAAATACATTCCCTCTAAGAGGTACTTAAAATGTGTATACTGCCTAACGAATTTGAATTTTACAAAGGAAAATTGAGGATATTGCTTGATCATTGAAATTATTTCTGTTCACTGACATGATGAAATATGGGACAAGGCTTACATTTCAACAAAATGTGATGTCATTCAATAAGTTGCGATGCCAATATGGTACAAGGACCTTATTTGACAGATCTCAGCTTATCTTGTTCACATTATCATTAGTCGTGCTCCTTCTTCAAATTTGACAGAATTCATCTGGTGATTGACCTTTGTTTCATTCTCCAAGTAGAAAAATTAGACCAAGAAATCGGGGTCAATGATCCAAAACATAATCACATCCATCTTCAAATGAAGCCATCTAAATAACTTTGGGCTAATTAAGGTTTTATTGGGAGAGGCTGTAACTCAAAGGGGAACCAATTTGGAGGATTTCTTATAGCTTCCAACTTCTTGATTAAACTCTAGACAGCCTCCTTTCTGGGTCTTGACCTCTGTTTTATTATTTATGTTTAGAGAATTTGCAACTGTGATTTTTTTTTCAGTGAAATTTAAGTCATCTAGCAAGCACACATTTTTGTCTCTGAAATGCAAACATGAAGAAGTATTGCATTCTGTTCCTAGTTTCAGTGATAAGATGTGGACCAACCTCTGAGGGGCATCTAAGTCTACAGTATAAAACCTCCCTGCCAAAAGGATATGGGAAATTTTGCTTTCCATTTGGATACATCATTTACCAAGTTGTATTACAAATGATTTCTGCGTTTAGTCTTTAAAAAGTCTTCCACATTTCTCTGTGCAATAGAGTTCGTTCATACCATGATGTGGGAGTGTCATATATCAATGTGTTGATTTCATTGGTTAAGCAATAAAGAAACTGCTTGGCCCTCATAGGTTAAAA
>NW_004949106.1:9956823-9975046 GCF_000317375.1 Microtus ochrogaster
TATTCTCATCTATTTTTTAGTACAATAGTCTTGAATAAAATTTTTATGTGTTGCCCTTTTAGGCATTGTTTTGGCAAACTAAAATTGGTTTATTCTTTTCACACGTATCTGTGCATCTGTCACACCCATCCTACTTCCTCTCTTGTTAAATGAGATTAAGAGTTCAGTCAACATGGCTCTTACCTCCCTTAATCTGACAGAGTCTTCAGGAGCAGTTTTTCTCTTGGAGCATCTCTGGACCACCAGTGGAAAGCCTCCCAAATGATGTCTTTAGTTTCCCCTCAGAAACTGCACATTTCCTTCTGTCAGGTTCACTATATGCACACCTGTCTTGAGTAGCTTTCTGTAAAGTTAGTATATGTGGTGACTTAAATAAGATTGGTCCCATAGGCTCATGTGCTTGAATGATTAATACTAATTGAGAAGAATTAGTCAGTGTGGCCTTGTTGTAGTATACATGTGACCTTGCTGGAGGAACTGCGCCACTAGGACTGGGTTTTGAGGTTTTCAAATGGCCAAGCCAGGGTCAACAGCTCTGCCTTCTGCTGCCTGCATACTTGGATGCAGAACTCTCAGCATCAGCACCATATATGCCTGCATGTTGCCATGCTCCCAGTCACGACTGTGGAGTTGACCTCAGAAACTCGAAACAATCAGCAATTAAGTGCTTTTCTTTATAAGAGTTGCTGTGGTCATGGTGTCTCATCACAGCAGTAGAGCGTGGGCTCAAAACGTGTATTATTTTATATTTTAACCTTCAGATAGTGTGTGAAGGCAAGAACATTTTTTACAATGAAATGAAACTAGAAAGTTACCTTTTTATACACAAAATATTTAAAAATTATAAGCAGGATTTTTTTAAACTTTATTAACATTCCAACTTTACTGGATATTTTTATACATTTTTTTTTATTTTTTTATTAAAAATTTCCGCCTCCTCCCCACACCCCACTTCCCTCCCCCTCCTTCTCCAGTCCGAAGAGCAGTCAGGATTTTCTGCCCTGTGAAGAAAGTGCAAAATATATACATATTAGAGTATTACTCAGCGGTATAAGCAGGATTTTTAACATGAAAGAAAAATAAGAGAACCGATTCAGTATGAATCAATGTATTTCATATTATAAAATATCATAAATAGATTAAATTACTAGGCATAATAAATAGCCAGATTTAGAAAAAATGATGGTTATCAGCTGGGCAGTAGTGGTGCACACCTTTAATCCCAGTATTTGAGAGGCAGAGGCAGACAGATCTCTGTGAGTTCAAGGCCAGCCTGGTCTACAAGAAATAGTTCCAGGACAGACTCCAAAGCTACAGAGAAACCATTTCTCAAAAAAAAAACCAAGAAAAAAATGATGGTTATAATCACTGTGATTATACAGCACAGAGAGAAACTGGTATGTAATTCTGATGATTCAGCTAACACAAGTTCACATTGCCAATTTGGACATTTCTTTCTGACATGCTAAACAAATATTCACATAAAACAAAGAAATGAACAAAAAACCCACAGTATATCCCATTGATTCACAATTGATTTGTACTGTTGGCGTGCTTGGGTTTCAATAAAGTGATTGAGAAAGATGTTATGTTTTTTTTATAAAGCACAGGTAAAGACTAGATTTGGCTATGTATAAGCATTCTCATTTACAACCTTATTTATCTTACAGATAATTTGAAACTGTGTAAGATAAAGTAAGGTCCTTTTTCCGTAGGAGATGCTCCTCTGTTGTTTTTGGCATTTGAAGAGCTTCTCACTACGCATCCATGAGTCATGCTGGTAACAACCAAAAAACACCCAGCAAACAGCCATTCATCCATTGAGACAGAGACAAAGATGTGGTGTTATCCGATAATAACTTCATTCAGTTTTGCTTGGAGTATCTGCATTTGAAGTGACAGAATATGTTGTTTATGATCCAAAGATTTTTAATTAGCAGTTGAAAGGCTTTAATCAAAAGCCCGTACTCCATCCACAGGTATAGAAACCCACTCAATTAGTGTTATCAAAGACTACAAAGGAGAACTTGTTAATTAACAGAAGACATGGCAAAAATACATTTTCATTACCTCAGTGAGAATTGAATTGATTGGTTGAAAAAAAGCTTCCTGTGTTATCAGTAGAATCTGAAAATCTGTGCAGCTTAGCAAGCTAGCGGGTTTTTAGGGCACTTGTGAGAATTTGAATGTGAAGTGTTCCCACAAGTTCATGTTTGAACACCTTATCTACAGCTAGTGGCACAGTTTGGTGATGGAACCACTCTTTGGTTATGCAACCACTGAAACACAGAATCTAGCAAGCAAGAATTGGGTCACTGGAGGTGGGACTTCGTGATTTCAGAGTTGTCGACTTGCTGAGCTGCCAAGACTTTAAAGAACTGCCACTCCAGTCACGGTACCTTCTTGTCATGGTGGACAGAACCCTTTGAAACTGCCAGCCAAACAAACCTCAGCTCCTCTAAATTGCTGGTTAGGTAATTTTTCACAACAGTGAAAAAAAAAAAAGCAACCAATATAATACCTTAGTTCCAGTTCCTTTAAAACTCGCCCCTACCCTTGTGAGAGGGCTGTTTTTCTCTTCCAAACCTATATACAATCCTAGGGTTATGCTGCAAACCATAGGGGTTTGATTTGGACCAAAATCTGTTAAGGATGGGTTGGCCTCAGACCTAAGGGGTGCGAGGTAGACTTCTGTCAAGTTTCGGCCTGGTTATGTCTATAGAATGAGATTCTGTTTTAAAAAGATTTCAATTGGGTGGCAAGTGCAGGAAAGTCAAAACTGTCTAATTTTCATTAACCTCACTCTGGTTTTGTGCCTTTTTATAGACGAGGAAATATTCATTTTCAAACTGGCTTTCATACTAACACAAAAGATGAGAGTCCAGGAGATGAGAACTGTAGCTTGTACTTGCTTCAAGTTGTCGCCAACTAGACTTGCATAATCTTGTCACAGCGGTAATTCTCATCCCTGGATGTCTAGTGGAGACACCTTGTCCATTTACCCTGAAGGGTGTCTGATTGGTTGTTCGGCCCCTGGCTGATTTTAAGAGTCACAGCTGGGAGTAACAGTCTCACATCCTTTGTGCCACACACTCATTCTGAAGTCCTTCCCCTTTCTGAAAGCCTTCATCTCCTCCAGGTTTTCAAAACATAAGTGGCTTGTCACTGGAAGAATGAAGGACTGAACGAAGACAGTGTATTTTGGCATCCTTCAGTTTTGTCCTGTGAGTTTCTCCATCTTCATCCATGGATACATTTGTCTGTGGAGTTCTAATGTCTCTTCCTTGCCAGGAAAGAGATATCTATATTGTTATTTACTTGGGTTCATTTCTTACCTACTCTGGCACCATATTGCCAAAGGTTTGGCTCCCAGGCAAGTGAGTGGCAGCGTTTAAATTTAAAATGTTTCTGAAATGGAGATTATTTGCACATGGGCTCATGAACTATTTCAGTATTTTTAAAACGTTATCCTGCTCACCTGAACGCAGTTAAGACTAGCAGCCAAAACTCCTGCCCCCAAGTTTGCTTTTGGTCAGGTAATGGGTAAAGCAATGCATTACATGGCTGCGAAAGAAATATAAAGAATCCATATTTTTGGAAATCTTTGTTTGTTTCGTGTGACTTTGATATGTTCTGTTTTCCATGCAAAATTATCAACATAAAGTGAATTTTCTAAAACTCTTTTGAACAATGGGATTTAAACACAGAGGATATTTCATCACTACTGATACCTTTGTTAATTATTTGTGTAATAAACAATTTAATGTGTGTAGCTCCACTTTGTTCAATGGTTTATTCATTGTAAGACATTTATTCATGTGTAGATGGAAAGTTCTTCCTACAAAGGCAGGCTGAGCAATTAATATGTACCATTTATATTTGGTCTGATTTGCTTATGGTTATTTTTTATGTCTGTGGTGTTCTACATAAGACACTTTGATTTTTAATAATTTGAATATGTTTCTAATTAATAGTACAGCTATCCAACAATAGTTGAGGACTTGAGCAACTTCAGTAGATGCTTTGCTTCAGCTACTAACACACACACACACACACACACACACACACACAGGAGGGGGTATGGATGTTCATAACCATTAATGAAAAAAGTGACCATGAATTTGAAAGAGAGAATGGAAGTGTATTTGGGAGGGCTTAGAGAGATAAAAGAGAAGAAGGAAATAAAAGAAAAGGAAAGAGAAAAGAGTAGAAAAGAAAAGAGGCCCGTAGAATTTTTTTTGAGAACACATGATGAGAGGATTATGCATCATGGTTCTCATTTTTAAAATTTCAAAATAATTTGAAACAATTGGATACAGTGTTGGAAGTTACTGGTTTTACAAATAAAAGACTCAAATTCTGAAAAATGTTAAATTCCTGGCATTTGTATATAGTCATAAAGTACCATTTTATACTTGTTAAAATGTTGTAATACTCATAACTTTTATATCCCATACTCTCAATTGCTTAATCCCATATCACACATCTCAACTTGAAGATCTCAAGGATTCTACAGCCCATCCCGAGTATATATTTAGTCCTAAGTGAAGTAGCTGAATGTAGGTCAGTAAGTCTAGATAATTTTGCTTTAAGTCAGTTTTGGCCACAGTGAATGTCACTTGTCACTAAAAACTAAGGAAAAGTTATAACCTCTTTTTCAGAATGAGAGAACAGCGTCATTTGCAAGCTTTCTTACAAGTTGTGGTCATTTTAAAATTTCATAACCTTTAATTCCTGAAAAAATTCTTGCTAAATCCTCTTCTAATTAGGTGGGCTCAACTCTTGTCTTAAAAAATTCTAATAGGCTTACTTTGGGCTATTTAATAGAATACTTTGCTTTAGGCCTGCTTGTCCACAAAGGATTACATATTTTCTGATGCATTCCTTCAACTAAGAAAAGAATTTTATGTGATCTGAAAATAAAATATAAAATGTGGAAGAATCTTGTACCTGAAGAACACAGATTAAATTGTGTTTATTTCTGATTATGTCTGTGAAATTTTGTAGCTTATTTTTCATTGAAGTATCTCATTGATATTTCCAGCAGTTTGTTTTTTGTTGAGAAAAATGTGCTCGGAAAGTGAAATTCCATAATTCTAGGGAAATGCTTAAAATTCAAACATATGCATAAAAGAAAAATGCTTTTGCTCTGGGAACTCCTTCAGCCTTTAAGATGCTGGTCCACTTTGGGCATGGTCTCATGTATTTAAAATGCAGACAAAAAGCATGCATGGTCTCTTGGCTGCTAGATTCGGTTCCACTTCCCAGCACATGCAGAGGACTGTGAGTTTATCTTCAAATAAATAAACCTTTGTTATACTCCATTCCGAGCTATTGTGGAACTCTTTTGTACACCAACAAATTGGTGCCCAATAGGTCCTGAGTCCACAGCTACACACAGTTTGGCTCAGCTGGCTCTCTGCGGTGACCTGGTAATTTCCCACCAGCGTGCTGACTACTCAGAGACTTTCTGCAATTATGCCAAACAGTAATCCTGAAACTTAACCATTATTTTAGTTTTTGCAAGATCCCATAGAAATAACATCTCCCCCACGAAAGTTAGAAGTAATTCTAGAAAATGACATCCCCTCTTCCAACAAAGTTTGTCTTCGGGGTTAGGGACATCTATTAGGGGTTTGTTGTAATTGGTATAGGGTTTGGGGTGGAAATGAAGTAGGCTCAGGGACCTCTCTTGAAAAAAAAGTAAAGGGGAATGAATGGGATGGGGTAATAGGTAGATTCATGTGAGCTTACTAACACTAATAATAACTGTGAGTAATAGTGAGATCACTTATGAGCTATTATTTATAAAAAAACTTACATTGGTATAGATTCTTGCATATTGATACAGATTCAAACTGTATTTGTTATATTGAATATCCTTCTATTTCTGTTTACAATATTTGTGCTCCTATGCAAAGTTATTTTGTCATATTGTACACATGTATTTTTATACCTCTGCTTAAAATATTTTGTATATTGGTTCAATTTTGGGATATATTTTTTTTAAATTATAAATGCTTGGCCAGCAGTTCAGGTTTGTTACTAGTTAACTCTTACATTTTAAAGTAACCCATATTTATTGTCTATGCTCTGCCACGTGGCTCAGTACCTTTTCTCAGCACAGCAAATTCATCTTTTTCTGATTCCCAGACCCCCTCCCCTGATTCCCCTTCCCCTTCTTCTTTGTGCTCTCTTTTTATCTGCAAGTCCAAGCTCACCTCTACCTGTCCAGCTATTGGCCAGTCATCTCTTTATTAAACCAATCATAGTGACAAATATTCTCACAGTGTAAAGGAATAGTTCACGTTTCCCCTTTGTAATTAGCAAGTGGCTTGTAAGGAAATGCCTTCAAATATTCATCTATTGTTTGCCAAAGTTTTGAGCAACCATTTGATGGAGCAGTTGAGAGGTGCTGGGGACTTTTAGGAAGGCTACTGTCTCAAAGTTTTTTCTATCATGAATTGCCTCAACACAGACCAGAGCCATGTACCTCCTGACCACTGATCAGACTAAAGGCCCGAGCAGGCCCTTTTTCTTTGCAAACTGGTAGATTGTCTTTGCTATTTTGTTGCTACTGTCTGACAAAGCTACAGGTCACTCCATTCCAGGGTATTGTGGAACTCTTTTGGAAACCAAGGTGCATTTTTCAAAATGTCAAATACTGGTTGTATTGTGATTCAAGATGTCAAATACTAGTTTCATTAGTCATAAAATTTCAGGAAAATGTTCTGCAGAATTATGAAACCCAAAGATAAGGATAGAAGTGCAGAGTCATGTCAAAGACATAAACACTAGGGTAGCTTTAAACCCAGCCACTAGTCATCAAAAACAGTCATAAGTTATGATTTTTATCTTTATGACAATAATAAAATGAAGTTTCACATAAAAATTGCTTTTGGCTGTGTTTGGAGTAGTAACCATTAGCTAATATAGAGAGAAATGAAGCATACCAAAGTCCCGTTAAGAACAATTTTTTAGAATTTTAATAAAATAAAGTAACAGTAATATTAGAAACAATTAATAAAAGAGCCAAACCTCTTTATTTGGTAGCTTAATGTACTGGACACACAAGTTTATAAAAGGACAGAAAGGAAACAGAGAATTGGGTAAACAAGCTTATAAAAGAACCATGCACGTTTCTCAGTAACATGAAATTACGTCAATTTATTTGAAATTCCTGAGTGGCATGAAATTTTGTGAAATGTTGTTATCCTATACTTTTATATGAATAACAAAGGAGGAAAATAAATATTAATCTGATGTGATTTTTCAAATGACTCTGCAATCTAACAGCTAAGGTGGGGTTTTGTACCATTTGTTTATGTAGACGTTCTTCATCTTACTGGCTGAACTACATCATGTGTGAAATGTTCAAAGCTGATGACTCCAATGGAGGATTATTTCAATTTCATTTCTCTTTTGAGATGACTCCCAAATTGTAACTCAGACTTACAGTGTTCCTCCTGCTTCTGATTCCCTGGCTCAAAAATAGTTTTCTTTTTGTCACTGTTACTGAAGTGTCTACAATTACTGTTTCTTCTTTTCTAAGTGTTAAAAAAAAAAGAGTAAGGGTTTGGGGAAGGAGATAAAACTTGGTTGAACATGATTGTAGCTAAAGGAACAGTGGCTGACTTGCTGTTTGATGTGAGACACTTGCACAAGACAGGCTTAGCAACCCATTTGCCCACCTGAATTTCAGATTAGTGACTTACTACTCGAGTCAGACACAGATCACGTGACATCCTGAAACATGGTGGCACCTTGCCCAGTGGAGCAGTGACTGGGCAGAGACATGATCTCTAAATATGCTTCAGTCATTCTCTGAAGTCCAGGAAACTTTTTACTGAATTAACGGAGTAGAAGGTCTTATGTTTGTGTTTCTTAGCACAAAGGCTAAGACATTTAATATCATTATCACTCAAGAGTGTGGTGACGAGTCAAACCAAAAGGACCTCACACAAATGTCAATAGATAATCTTAAAAGGGGAGCTTAAAAGACACAAACTTGACATCTCAGAGACGATATCCATAAAGTCTCATCAACATTGCTGCCTAAACAAGACCTGACCAACAACTTAATGCCAACACCAATGGGGAGTCTAACAGGGAAGAGGAACGTTCCTATGCTCACGGGGCCTCACCTGTAGAAACAGAACTATGGGCAACTGAGAGTGAGAGACAAGGTGTACCTCCTTAGGCAAAAGTTCCATCCCCAGTTGGTTTTCTAATGCCAAGTGGTCAACCCTGAGATCAGATCCATATAGATAGCATTATACAGACTATATTGTACTTGTGAATTTAAGAATATGTATAGATATGTGAAGATGTAAAGAAAAACAAGTTATGAATTTAGGAAGAAGAGTAGGGGAGTACATGGAAGGGGTTTGTAATAAATGAAAGGGGACAGAGAGAAAATGATACAATTATAGCATAGTATAAATTTTTTTTGCATTTCTCCTGCTGTGCAACAGGCTTAAGTGCAGAATATTTCTTTTTTGTTTCTGCCTGAATATTACATTTACAAATGCATAAAATAAATACAATCATTGAAGTCACTTATTTGAAAAATTGATTGTGAAGATTATTTTTATATTTTAAGTACATAAGTATGTATGGTATGTGTTTACATATGTGTACCCATCTATGTACACGTATATCCTTTACATATGTATATATAAAGATTATACCATACCAGCATTTAACCTGTTTTTATAAATTTAAAAAATATTATTTAATATTGACAAACAGACCTGTGCAATATTCAAAGCTACAATTAATAGGGAACTAGAGTACATATTTAAAAATGAAAATGATTAAGAATTTACATGGTGACCAAGTTGTCACTACTTTAATGAATGATCTAAGCAATGTTTTATACATTTTATTCATAGTACAGATATATTTAAGGAATTAATTGGTTGGAAGAGTCTTCTAAATCTTGGTATATTATATCCTACTTTACAAATATTTTAGTTTCAAAACCTTTAGTAATCATTATACCAGAGAATTGATGCTCTGAATAATACTGCAAGGGGGTTATATTTTTCTACCAATATCTTACTCAGGCTATTGCTGAGACATAAAATTATAAACAATTAAATAAGGGTCCTTCTTTCTCCCATATGAGTACAACATTCAGGTGTCTGATCATTATCTTTATGTCTGTTTCTCATCATTTAAATTAGCCCTATCTTTAATACTGAGTTCCCTCTTTACTGGAGATAGTTGTCACACATGTGTGTATCTACCAGTTCAAAACCTGAAGTTATTTCTTCAAAATAGCTTTAAAAGACAACAGTTTTAGAATGCCTAGTGTTTTTGTGCTTAACTATAAAATACATTTTTAAGCTTCAAAAACTTTTAAGCGTACCGAATAGTTTTGTTTTTCTTTCACACAAAGAGTTCGTGGAAGTAAAATTTTTCGCTAGAGACCAATTATTTTAGTACACATCAGGAAATTTTATTGTAGAAAGATATTACCACTTAATTTTCATTGCTAAGAGGTGACGCAGGAACATTTATCCATGTAAATATGAAAAGGTTTTCTTTCAAGATTTCAAAATGGAAATAATTTTTTCCAGGATTACTCCTCTTTATTTCTTTTTGCTATCATCATTTGAAAGTAGTACTTGTTTCCGTGTGGGTAGAATTCTTTTTATCTCCCCATAATTCACTGGAGAACACCATGCAGTTATTCTCTCTACTGTATAATGCTGATAATTTTACACTCCTAGGGGTCACAACTGCTAGTTGTTTGCAGTCACCATTTGTGGTAGACTGAAGTCCTTTCATGATCCATCTCCTTTTTTTTCATATTTTTTCCTCCAATTCTTCTCTGTGGAAGCTGTGCCCCAGCTAATGTGGGCAGAGTGGTGCTGTCCTGATATTTTTCTGGCTTGATATATGCCCTACTTATTTATTTCTATACTAGAGATTAAACAATGGCTTCATGTATGCCATGCAAATACCTTACTAACTGAACTATAAGCTGGTTCCCCACAGTAGTTTAAAATTTTAACTTGGGGCGGGCAAGATGGCTCCGCGGATGAAAGTACTTGCTGCCAAGTCCGATGACCTGAGCTTGATGCTCAGGATACACACGGCAAAGGGAGAGAAGTGACACATGAACCTGGTCCTCTGCCTTCTGCATGCCTATGGTGGTATGCTTACTCCTCCTGTAAATAAATGCAATGAAACGTTAGATCTAAGCTAAAGTAAAATGTTAACCCTTTCAGAAAGTTTTTTCTAAATCAGTTATTATTTATAACTTACAGATTTCCTCGATATCCATTTTAAATTAACACACTCTGGTTTTTTTTTTTTTAGCAGTTGTTAACAATAAACCCAAATAATTGTCCAGTTGTATAAATATACAAATTACTTTGCTGTGGTCATCCATATTCAGAAAACTGCTGTATTGTAGCCACTTTGAAATTAGCATTTCTGCCTTTTTTTTGTTGTCTTACTTCCTACATTTGCTTCCCTCGTGTGAATGAACAGCTACCATGATATCTTGCATTAAACATATGTATAGCAAATCTTGTTGAAGTCAAAGGAACCACCAGACAAAATTAAATTGAGATCTTATAATTAGCCTTAAAATTATAGCTAGAATTTCCCCTTTAGTATATAGATTTGAGCAATTTTAAGCAAGAAGTGCCAGGGATTTTATTTTGGGGAGGAGATATGACTCAGAACAGACCACCATGTCCTTGAATTCACGTTGGCAATAGACGTTGCCTGAGCCAAAAGGCACCAGACTGTACTTTGCCGCTCACTGTTCCCACTGAGATTTTGATCTGGGATTTTTAAACTGAGCCAAGCAGTTTAAGGTAGGGGAACTGAATGGCAACCATCTGATGCTGTGGTGTGTTGAGTCAGGTGCAAACTTGTTTTGTGGGTTAAACCAGCTTCAGTCTTCCAACAGGAACTCTAGTGTGCACCTGGTCTGGAGATGTTTCATTATCCCTAGTACTATCATCTTTTTTGCTTAAAGATGGGTGCCATTGAAAAGTTTGACTACCTTTTTAGATGCCTTTAGGAAAAAGGACTGCAGGATTGGATAGACACCATTTGTTGTTGCAGAAAATAACAGTTGTAGCTTATGTGTACTTTCTACTGAGGATTTAAAATGTAGAGCTGAAATTCTTTAAAAAACAACAATCAAACGCCTACATATTCTGATATTTCTATGTTTTTCAATGGCTGTTCTGTCATAAAAGTAGTGACTCTTTTCATGATAAGTCAAATGGTTCAGTAATCAGTTCTTGCAGAATTATAAAACATACATTTATATCTCTCTAGAACAGTGGTTCTCAACCCTCCTAATGTTGTGACCCTTTGATACAGTTCCTCATGATCTGATCATTCCCAGCCATAATATTATTTGAGTTGCTACTTTATAACTGTAAATTTGCTACTAGTATGAATTATAATATAAGAATGTGTTTTTGAATAGTCTTTGGTGACCCCTGTTGACAGGATCATTTGATTCCCCAAAGAGATTGTGATCCACAAGTTGAGACAACTGCTCTAGAATATAAAGCCAGCCCGGATATATGGCACTTAGGAAAGTTTGGTGATGATAAGTTTATGACAACATAGACAAAAAACAGACTGTTTCAGAGTATGAGAAGATTCAGATATTTAAGAGCTAGATGGTAAACTTCTAGGTCAGTGAGCACGCAATCAACCATTCGTCTCATTTAAAAGTGATGGGAAAGTTGCACTGAAGGATGAACCTTAACTAAATATTTTTAAAGTACTATCTTCCTAGTTATTGCAATCATTCACTTGAATGTAAGAGAAATTTTCTTTATGGTTGCCACAAATATCTACAAGGAAAACACCTGTTTGATTTCAATAGTCTGACATTTTAATGGTATTTGGATGAAATCTTACCATGTGATAATGACTCTTTTATGTTCAACTATTTCACAGATGTTGCAAGGAAGAGTCAACATTGATTCAGAGTGTATTTAGCTTCAAGAGTAATGAAAACGACAAAATTTTCTAATGACAAACCTTGAAGTTTGATTTTTTTTTCCCGATCAACCTATCAGGGAATCATACAAGTTTAAATTTAAATTTATTTCATTTTAGTGTCTGAATATTTTACCTGCATGTATGTCTGCTATCCATGGAATTCAGAAGAGGGAGTCAGACCCCCTGAAGCTGGAGCTATAGATGGTTGAGAGTCACAATATGGGTGCTGGAAATCCAACATGCATCTTTGGAAAGAGCACCAAGTATTCTCTTTTATTATTTATTGATTTGTTTGAGCTATACATTTTTCTCTTTCTCTCCACTCCTCCCTCTCTTCTTCTACCATCCCCTGGACTCCCACACTCCCAATTTACTCAAGAGAACTTGTCTTTTTCTCCTTCCTATGTAGATCCACGTATGTCTCTCTTAGAATCTTCTTTATTGTCTAGGTATTCTGGAGTTTTGAACTGTAGGCTGGTCTTTGCTCTATGCCTAAAAGCCACTCACGTGTGAGTACATATTATATTTGTCTTTCTGGGTCTGGGTTACTTTATTCAATGTTGTTTATTCTAGATCCATCCATGTACCTGCAAGTTTCAAGATGTCATTAGTTTGTTTTACTGCTGTCTAGTACTCCACTTTGTAAATATACCACATTTTCTTCACCTATTCTTCAGTTGAGGGGCATCTAAGTTGTTTCCAGGTTCTGGCTATTATGAATAATGCTGCTATAAACATAGTTGAGCATATGTCCTTGTCACGTGATTGAGCATCTTTGGGGTATATATCCAAAAGTAGTATTTTTGAGTCTTTAGGCAGATAGTTTCCTAATTTTCTGAGAAATCGCCATACTGATTTCCAAAGCAGGTGTGTAAGTTTACACTCTCACCAGCAATGGAGGAATGTTCTACTTACCCTATATCCTCTTCTATATAAACTGTCATCAGTGATTTTGATCTTGGCCATTTGACAGGTGTAAGATGGAACCAAAGGTTTTTTAATTTGCATTTCCCTGATGGCTAAGGATGTTGACCATTTCCTTAAGTATCTTTCAGCCATTTGAGATAGGTTCATCTGTTGAGAATTCTCTGTTTAGGTCTGTGACCCATTTTTTTAAAAATTGAATTATTTGTTCTTTAGATGTCAAGTTCTTTGTGTATTTTGGAGATCAGTTCTCTGTCAGATGTGGAGTTGGTGAAGATCTTTCCCCATCATGTAGGTTGCCACTTTGTCTTGTTGATCATGTTCTTTGTTTTACAGAAGCTTCTCAGTTTAAGGAGATACCATTTATTATTCATTTCTCTCAGGGTCTGTGCTACTGGGGTTATATTTAGGAAGTGGTCTCCTGTGCCAATGCATTCAAGTATACTTCCCAATTTCTCTTCTGTGAGGTTCAGTGTAGTTGGTTTCATGTTGAGGTCTTTGATTCATTTGGACTTGAGTTTTATGCACGGCAATGGATATGGATCTATTGACATTCTTCTACATGTTGGTATCCAGATATGCCAGCACCATTTGTTGTATATACTTTCTTTTTTCTATTTTATACTGTTAGCTTTTTTGCCAAAAATCAGGTCTTCATGGGTATGTGGATTGATACCTGGGTCTTTGATTCAATTTCATTGGTTCTCTTCTCTGTTTTTATGCTAATACCATGAGGTTTTCAATACTGTAGCTCTCTAGTAGAGTTTGATGTCAGGGATTGTGACGTCTTCAGAAGTTCCTTTAATGTACAGTATTGTTTTGGCTATCCTGGGTTTTTGCTTTTCCAAATGAAGCTGAATATTTTTCTATTGAGATCTGTGAAGAATTTTGATGGGTATTTTATTGAATCTGTAGATTCCTTTTGGTAAGGTGAAGCAAGTATTCTTAATGATTGAGCCACCCCTCCATAAAATTTTGACTTCTATGTTTAAGCCAGAACGCTAGAATAAAGATAAGAACTAGATTCCTTCTTTTTTACTTGCTCTTGTAGCTTTCTCCTTTACTGTTCATTAACAAACTATGAGAAAACTACCTCAGCTTTAAGAGTGCTAATAAAATGGTTCTCTAGCTTAGAGAACACATACTTGCTCATTATCTAAAGTGGAATAAATGTAATAGGCAATCAATGCTCTTTGTTTTGATAATGAGTACTTAGAGATCCTGTAAGTGTGATGAGCTCTGTACTGAAGAGTAGATCGTTGCTCTCAGGAACGTACATCATTTATGTTATGAACTATTTCACTGTTGAACATTTATCTAACAGACATTGTATGTCAGACCAGTCTCCCAGGTTCTAGAGAAACAAAGACAGTAAATTCTGCAACCTTCCCTCTCGGAAGCCATCAGCTTTCTTAAAAGGAAATGTGCATAAAGAAACTCGAACTGAAGAACGAAGCTGAAGTTTAGAGAACATTTAACATGTTCATTTAAAAGAGACAATGGAATACATTTCTTATATACATTTTTTCTCTTGCTTTAAAAAGGTCACATTCATAAGGCCTGGCCTGAAAAGGAATTTTCCATCCTGATTTTATGATAACATGTATGAGGAGCTGAAAGAACCTGGGAGGGGCACCTGAGTCATGGGGCACACAGAGCGGAGTAATTGTTTTGTGGACTACCCTCAGGAATGACAAAGCTGAGGGAGACTCACTGACACCTTTTCAATCTCCATATATAAATCAACATGTCCTATGACTTCAACATGGGGACTATCTGTCCCATGGTATAGCAGCTTCCCTGTCCATTTGCATGTCATTCTTCAACAACAGAGTATCTTAAAGGCCAGTTGCTGATGTGGTGAATCAGTGCACTGAAAACAGCTATGTCAGGAAAGCCAGAGAAAGGTGACAGTCAAAGGGTAAGTTTTAGCTAAGTGCCAAATCAATTTTGTGCTTTGCTTCGACATTAGAGCAGATACTTCTCTTCAGTTCCACAATGTTTAAGATCCACAGAATCGTGCACCTTATATACACAGCTTAAAAATGGAGTGTCTCTGGTTATAAGAAAAAAATATACTTTCAACTTTAAAAGAAGAAAGCAGAAAGACTATTTGCAGGGAAAAAAAGGAAGAGTACCACCAGAAAGTTGGAGAAAGGATGGGAGAGGGTAGTGGTGAGCCAGATAAGAGGAAGGTAAATTATATGCATGTATGAAAAGTTTTAATAAAACTCAGCATTTTGTATGCTAACTGAAAAAATATAACTCACGGGGAAAAATGACAGATTCTCTAATCTCTGGATTCTTTTTCCTACTTAATATTGCCTCTTTATTCCTCGGGTTTATGTTCTCAGAGAAGATGGCATGTAGATTAATAATGAAGCTTTGAAAGAATTAATTAGAAAGAGCTACAACATCTTCTGATAAACCCTTCTTTATTAACACATTTCCTCACACAGATTGCAGTGTGATGTAAAAGCATTGCAACTTTTTGAAGTTGGTCCAGCCTCAGCAGGATTTTATGTGTATGTGTATGATGAGGCTAAACAGACAGGAGTAGAGGTTGTCTTAATCATTTTTCTTTACCAGTTTTTCTCTGTATACTCTGTGTCAAATCTTTTCTGTATAGGGCTTGGGCTATGGTAGCTCTTATTCTTCATTTCCTTCTTCAGTTTGTCAAAATTTGGGAGTGCTTTGTTTTCTGTGAACAGACATTATGACTATCACATAGTAGTAATATTAGCCTCAGTTTGCTTATTCACACCCTTTATGTAGGTATGCTCACCTCACATAGGGGACCTGACTTGAATTTTCATTATAATTTTTAAGCTTCCCAGCTATTTTTTTTAGCATATTTAAAATCTGTATGCTAACTAAAGAGGAAGAGTGGAAACGTGCTGTTTGAGTAACATGGAATGCAAAAAACTCTAAATTCTTCCAAGGAGATGCAGGTTCAATTCCTGTTCCTACTTTAATGTATTATCAAATGTGGGCAAGAGCCCGTCATTCTCTGTGTTTTAGTATTTTGCCTATAAAAACGCTTGCTTCTTTCTGTGCCATTCTTTAGTAATGGGGGGCAGATTAAATTCTATGTCAATTCAGATCAAGATGATGTGAGGCAAGTACCTCTCACTGAAGAACAGCAGTTCGTGGTTCTCAATGCTGGATGCCCATCACAAGCATCCACAGAACGTTTACAAAGTGGATGTTCAAGGCCCATGCAGAGTGCTCTAATTCTGTCACATCTCTAAGCACCCATTTGTAACAATGAAAACATTTTATGGCTTATTTTTCTGGGTAAGAGTAGTAAGGAACATGGAAAAGTTTTAAAATGTAAGATCCAGAACATACGTTTTTAGGTGAACAAATGATATAAAATTAGATAAAACCTATTTTTAATATGTAGTTTATTTTTATACTGGAGTGTAGTTTCTTTTTATTATTATTTTATTTATAAATAATTAATTTATAATTAAGCTATATTTCTAAGACAAGAATTCCAGGTGCAATGGAATCTTATCTCAAGTGAAGTAACGAAGAGAATGGTCCTTCCTGAGACACAGAACCCCTACACCAGATGTGCCAATGGCACCCCAATGTCCCTATCTGATGCAAGACTGGAGGAAACGCTCAGCATGGCCCAGTACCGGGTGGCAGTACCCAGATGGCTTGCGAGCTTGAGTAGCAGCCAACTCGGCTCCTCTCCACACTTCTTAGCAAAGTTGTTAGGAGCATCTCAAAGTCCAAACTTAAGAATAAAGTCATGATCCTTTGATCTAAGGAAAGTTAGTCTGTCAGTCTTTGGCTAAGTACACGTTTCTGTTTACTCTCTCACTAAGCCTTTGGTTTTTGGTTCATCTAAGTTAAAATAATGTCATTAGTGTTTGATGTTTACATCCCAGAGACAGAGACAGATGACCTGTTGCATGAATAGCCACTGATTTGTTGCTAAATTGTAGCTTACTTCTCTGCTAAAATCAACAAGAGATGTAAACTGTGAGTTGCAATGGAGAGATGGTACAGAGAAGAATATGTAGTGTTTGAAGTACATGTTTTCAAAAAAAAATCTTACACAGTAAGTTTTGTGAAATTTTACGTATAGTACTGTGACTCAAGATGATTAGATTTTTTTTTCATTTTTGACATCCACAGGAAACAAGAAAAATTTACTAGGCCATATAAATCAGGGCCATTGTAATAAAAATCCTGGGAAATTGCAGATCAGCTGATAGTTGTCTGAACTGTACCTCTTGCTGAGTAGATGGACACAGTGGCTTCTATAACTGGCCTGAAGAGAGAAAATGGAAGATAATAAGGTGTCTGGCAATTGGGTAGAAAAGCTTATGTTCAAATACAGAGAAATGAAAAATGACAGTCTGTACTGTAAACATGGAGACATGTCACTATTGTAAATAAGTTCCTATTTATAAGCTACAGGATAAAGTAGTTTTTAACATGAGCACAAAATTAAATAGGTGAAGCCTTGCAGAATGGGTTAGTGAGACAGGTTAGGGTATAGATATTTTATATCCTTGATTTCATGGAACACATCAAGTGTCCTAATATTTACATACATATAATAGGAAAGTAGAGAGGAAGAATTCTGGGAGTTCAAGACTTATATATAAAAATATAGCATGGGTGGCCAGGGCCTCCCTCTGGAAACCTCCAGCCATATAAGGGTGTGTTTCTTGGATACAGTCGAAGGTTCAATCCTGTTTTTGAACTCACGGTTAATCATTTTTTGGTGGGGTGGGGCAATATTGGGACCCTTGATGTTGAGAATGACTTATGAGAAATATTTGTTAATTTCTATTATTCTATTATGGTGGTGTTCTCATCCCCCTTTGATTTCCTGGTTTGAGATTAATTATTTCTTGTGCTTTCTTGGTTATGATTAATGACTTCAAGTTAAAATTTTCTTTCTAGTGCTTTCTGTAGGGCTATTTTTAAACAGATGTTGCTCAAATTTTGTTTTTATTGTGGGATATGTTTTTTCTTTGCCATGTATTGTTACAGAAACTTATGTTGGATGTAGAAGTCTGGACTGACATCTATGTTGTCTTAGAATTTATAGTATGTCCAGGCTCTTCTGACTTTTAATTCCTTCACTGAAAATTTAAGTATAATTCTAGTAGCTCTAACCTAATTTGTACTGCTATTTTGCTCTTGCAATAGTTATTCTTTATTCTGTATATTTAGTGTTTCGAATATTTCTCTTCCCATTCAGCATATTTGGTGTTCTGTCTGAACAATGTACATTAATTGGTACCTCCTTTGGATTAGAGAAATTTTCTTCTATGATTTTTTT
>NW_004949106.1:9977091-9984120 GCF_000317375.1 Microtus ochrogaster
GTGGATTTATTCATTTCATCTTCAAGGTGCTTGGACATATTTAAAATAACTATTTGGGAGTCCTTGTCTTTTGCTCAAGTGTATTGCATTTCTCAGGGTCTCAGGTAGGTTTGCTGGCTCTGGCAGAGAATTTTCTGTCTTGGGTGCTAAGGACTGTGCTTTTGTTCTGGTGTCTAGGTACTTAGTTTGGGAATGATTATAATTCTAGATGATATATGATCTTGTCTCTGTTGAATAGATTTTTTTTTGATTCCTTGATTTTTGTTCCCCTGACTTTATCTTAAGAGCATATAGTAGCTGTGAATTTCCTGGTAGGACATACTTCTGAGTACCTGCCAAGTGTTGCCACTGGAGTTCTTGAGTAAATGTGTTTCTGATTATTGGGGGCTGACAGAAAGGGTAAAGATGGGCTTATAAGCAGGGGTGAGACTGTACACAGGAAGGAAGATAGGTATGCCAGGGGGATTTATGGAGTCACCATGGAATTGAGAACAAGAGAAAAGACAAGCCCCTGTACATGATCTGCTACAGGGCTGGGGATGAGATGGGTAATGGGAATTGAAGGATGGGTGGGAGAGTGAAGACTACCTACCTTTTATCAGGCAGAGCCACGTTGTCTTTTTAAAACGATAACACCTACTTTAAAATTTGTAGAAAACTATGGAAATACTTTGTATAATAATACAAAATACTTAATATTTATTATATGCATAGCACAATACTGAATTTTCAACACATGAAATACAGCACTGGCAATGGAGAGATCTATGGTGAATATGGTTCATCTGAGGATGATGCGGTAGAAGGCAATCAGAGATTATTTTTTATACTCCTAAGCTGTGTTTAGCGGAGAGGCTGATGGGATGACTTTGAGTGTCCAGCTGTGCATTGGCACAGTTTTTACATTCCATTCATCTGAAAAATATCCAATTGCTTTGCTATCTGTTTCTTGGCTCCTGCCACCATCTTTTATTCCAACTGTGCTATTGATTTCATGTCCTCGGTATTTCTACTTGCCTGTTTAGCTTATCTGTAGTTAGAGCTATGCTTTTAATGGCTGTTGTCTGGTGTTAATTTTAATGCTAAAAAACCACTGATTTGACCAATTGATAAAACTCTCATATTTGAAAGAATCCTGATGGACGTCACAATGCTAATTTCCATCAGTTTTATCACTGACTTCTGTATTTCTTGATTCTTATTCATTCTCCTTTTTATTATATGCATTTAATACAAACTCATTTGTAAACAACTCTATTACAGTCAGGTCTGTCCTTTGTATTCAAGGAATTGATCCATTTAATTAGTAAGTTGAACATTTTATTTCAATTATTTTTCAAGTTATAATAAGAGCAAGTATTTAAAAAAATGATTGCTCAGAACTAGGGAAATGGACAACTGGAATATCAGAACTTCCCAACATTTGGTATAGGTATTAAGTCTATCTTTGTTAAATAAGTAAATTCAGAAAGAAGACTAACTATTCTGCCAAGAGGGAGTTAAATATCTATGCTTATAGGATGACATTCCAAGTTAGAACTACAGTTTGCAAGATGAAGGAAACAAAGAATTGAAAAATCTGATCATACTTCCTGAGAGCTATGAAATATATGCAGACATTTCATAATTAAAGGCTGAGCGTGGCCCTGAAAAAAAGTTTATCAAGTACATATTTGATATGTATTATCTTCAATTGGGGAATCAAATGAGAAAATGAACGAGACAGAAAGTGTAGATCCCATAATGCAGAAAAAGGGACAAAATCAGAAGATAAGGAATTATGATTATGCTTTAGTTGTTCAGGGACCGGTGAATAGTGAGTCCTTCGGATGCTTTTAAATTTGAAAGTTCATTTGGTTAGGATCTTGAAGAAGTTAATATTTCATACTGTAACATATTATTGTACTTACTGTGTGCTAGGCTTACCCCAACCAGAAAATATTATATACACAGTCAAGGCTCAGAGCTATGAATATGTTTGCTCATATTGCAATCCTCAATCTAAAGAATAAAATAATTATGAAGTAGCAAGCACACACAGGTGGTAACAGCAGGCCATGTGCTCTAGCTATAGCATTGGTAGTTTATTTTACAGTTGGTTCTTCACTAAACTAGTTGACTCACCATCCTGATGAAGAAAGGGGTATATATTACAAGTAATATTTTTTTTTTTGTTTTTTCGAGACAGGGTTTCTCTGTGGCTTTGGAGCCTGTCCTGGAACTCGCTCTGTAGACCAGGCTGGTCTCAAACTCACAGAGATCCGCCTGCCTCTGCCTCCCGAGTGCTGGGATTAAAGGCGTGCGCCACCATCGCCCGGCTACAAGTAATATTTAACTATCAAACACATTTTTCTCTTTTGTGCTCTAAAACTAAAGTGAAGAAATAATCTAGAGATAACATTTTACATTTTTGTGCAAACATCCAAGATAAGTTAATGGGGTTGCTTTCTGAGTTTAAACTAAGAAATGCATACAAAATAAAAGCTCAGTGATCAAATACTAGTTGAATCTCAACTACTGTCTTACAGAAAGAATCTGAATAAGCCATAATGGCAGTGGGCAGAGAATAAACATGGGGTAAAACTTGTCAAAAATAATTGTTTAGAGAGCAGAGAAGACCAGAGTGAGAGATTTTCAAAGAAGAGAACTAAGGCATAGAATTCATTGTATTCCAAGTAATATGTATTCTTATGGCACAGAAGAGAAGTTGAAGCAATGTCTGCTTCTGCTTGGCTATCATCCATCAGCAATTAAATCATCAGGAGTCATTGAGACCTTCCAGATAGAAGAATCATCTGATAGACAATGACACATAAGACAGAAAACAGAGGATGTCTATTGTAATACAAGAGAATAAGAATTCAATATTTATTGTAGAATTACGAGAGTATGGCTTTGAGCAAAGTAAATGTGATATCATTAAATGTGGATCAGAAAGTGGACCCCCACCCAGACCTGTCCCCCCACCTCCCACAAACTACTTATCTTGTCAATCTATCCATTCTCTTGCTCTTTTTTTCCTATATTTTTTTGTCAATGTGTTATTCTAATTTCTAGGAACACATAAATGGACATTTTAGTCCTGATCCTTAATTTTTACACTATGTGTAGATGATTAACAGAGTATAATATTCATAGGAATAGCAATATGTCTCAATTAAGAGAATTTGACTAACCTTTTAAAGCTGGTGAAAAAGGAGCTGGCTAGAATTTTGAAAAATTTGGCTATGAGTATGGTGTCTGTGTGTTGACAAAGGCAATAGAACATTCCATCTAGGGAGGCCTTTTTGTAGTCTCTGTGAAACTTTGTAAGAGAATTTAAATGACTTGGAATACCAATATTTTAGTAGTCTCTGTGAAACTTTGTTAGAGAATTTAAATGACCTGGAACACCGATAATCTATCGTTTAAAATGTTTTAAAGGTCTATAAATAAACAGTACATATTTATCATAGACAGCATGATGTTTTGAGATATCTATATACTGTGAAATAGTTAAATGTAACTAATTAATACATATATACCCCATATACTTAATCATCCTAATAAACACATTGAATATATACCCTCTTATATATTCATGATCATTCTTCTTTAATTTTTTTCTTTTATTTCTTGGTAATAAAATAACATCATTTACCCCTCCCTTTTCCTTTCTTCAAAACATCTCATAAATCCCTACTTAGGTCTCTATCAGCTTCCTGGTGTCCTCTATTTTTTCATTAATTATTGTTACATATATACATATATATGTATAAGCACAATTATTTCTAGATATAAAAATGAAACCTGTTCAGTCTCTCTGAATATATGTTTTCCAGGCTGACCATTTGGTATTGGACACTCCTAGGGAGGAATATTTCTCGCACTCTTAGTGGCATTTCTTAGTTGCCTATTTTTTTGTGTGTGTCAGGTTGACACCTCCCACCTCCAAACTGTGGTAATATTTTGTTTGTGATCTAACAAATAAAGCTTGCCTGAAGATCAGAGTGCAGGGCTAAGTCATTAGTAATAGAGGCCAGGCAATGGTGGCACAAACCTTTAATCCAAACACTGGGGAGGCAGAGCAGAAAAATATCTGTGAGTTCAAGGCCACCCTGGTATCCCAGTGTAAATGAGAAACAGCCAAGGGATAATGGCTCATACCTTTTATCTCAGTTACTTGGGAGTCACATGTCTTTAATCTCAGCATTAGGAAAGTGGAGACAGGCTGGGTGGAGAAAGGAATATAAGACTGGAGGAGACAGGAGCACATTTTATTCAGTTTGAGCATTTTTGGAGACAAGATCACCATTTCAGATCTGAGCATTCAGAGGTAAAAAATCTTGTGACTGGCTGCTCTGCTTCTATATCTTTCAGCTTTCACCCCCTAATATCTGACTCCAGGTTTTTATTTAATAAGACTAGTTAGGATTGCATTACACCAAACCATGCCCCCATCCTGTTCATCTTGGAAAAAAAAAAAACTTTCAAAAACAGGGCCTGGGACACGAACAGATAATTCTCAAAAGAAGAAACGAAAATTGCCCTGAAATTCTTAAGAAATGTTCATCTTCCCTAGCAATTAAGGAAATGCAATTCAAAGAGGCTTTGTCATTTTTTTCTTACCTCAGTCAGATTAGCACAAAGCAACCAAACAACAGAAGATAAATGCTGAAGGACCTTTATGGAACTCTCATTAACAGTCAATGACATTGCATACGGGTGCAGCTACTCTGCAAATCAGTGTGTAGAATTCTCAAAAAGCTAAAGTATTTTTTTTTTAAGACAAAAATCTTACAATGTACCCAAGAAAGCCCTTGACTCATGATTTCCCTTGTTTAGTCTCCCAGTTATCAGGGACTGGAAGAATATTTCATTGCCCTTGCCCAAAGAACTTCTAAATGGCTAAGAAAATAATGACACTTTCTTGAGGTATTCATAAATAGTAACAAAAATACTAACAATTCTCAGAGGAAATAAATATGTTATTTTTCAAATCCTACTTGACATTGAACCCTATTTATATATAGCATATTAACACGGCTTGTAAAAGAAGGGAAGGCAGAAAGAGAGGAGGGAGGACAAGGAGAGAGAGGAGAGCTTGAAGAAACAGGATGTTCGGGATGGTGGAAGGACAGAGACAGAGAAGGATAAAAGAGATATCTTGATTGAGGGAGCCATTATGGTAGCCTGGCACTAGAGAAATTCCCAGGCGTCCACAAGAATGACCACAGTTAAGACCCTAAGCAACATTGGAGAGAGTGCTCGAACTGGCCTTGCCCTGTAGTCAGACTGATGACTATCTTAAATGTCGTCATAGAACCTACATCCACCAACTGATGAAGCAGAGGCAGAGATCCACGATGGAGCACTGGAGTGAGATCGCAAAGTCCAGTTTAAGTGTGGGAGGAGTGGAGAAATATGAGCAAAGTGATCAAGACCATGATGGGGATACTCACTGAAACAGCTTATTTGAGCTAATGGGAGCCTACTAGCTCTGGCCTGACAGCAAGGGAACCGGAGTAGGACAAAACTAGGCCCTCTGAATGTGTGTGACAGTTGTATGGCTGGGGATTTATTACTACTGCTTATTCTGGCATCTAGGAAATCTTCCTGGAGAGATACCTTGCTCAGCTTAGGTAGTAGGAGGTGGTAGGAGGCATGCCTTTGCTCACCTCCAGCAAACGGAGCCATCTAAGACAATGCCGCTACCAAGAAGCCATGCCTGACTGGGTTCTTCTATGTCTAGAAATTTTCTTCTCTTTTTAAAATTTTCTTGGGCTTAATGTGGAAACTACTGCTGAATGTTTGGGTGCCATTTATAAACAGAATTTTCTGACTTGCCTGGTCACACAGTCATTCAATCACAAAGAAACACACAGACTGAAGTTAATTATAAACTGTTTCACCTATTAGCTAGGGCTTATTTTTTTATCTAGCTCTTACAACTTAAATTAACCTATAATTCTTTAATTTTATCTATGTTTAGTTGTTTATCGTGATACCTTTTATCAGTGAGGCATTCTCATCTAGCTTCCTCTGCATCTAGCTAGTGATTGCATCTCTGCCTTCTTTTTCCCAGAATTGTTCTCATCTGCTCACCCTGCCTATATTTCCTGCCTGGCTATTGGCCAATCTGCATTTTATTAAACCAAAATGGGTGACATATCTTTGCAGGGTGCATGAGCATCATCCCACAGCACTGTCTCACAGTTAGTCAATCAACAACCCAACCAGAAATCCAGATAGAAAATTCCAGAACTGAATAATGAGCAGCAGCTTCTATTAGAACCACATTCTTCCCATAAAAGTACTAATGAGGAATACTTTACTCATCTCTGACTATAAGAGGTGGGAAACTGGATTGTTTTCACGATTAGTATATACTTAAAATTAGAAACAAACTGTTTTAATTTCAGAACCCTTAGGGTCTAAATAAGCATTTTGGGAAAAATGAAAACGCAGGAAGTGTAGATTAATACATGTTTCCATAGGTAAAAGAGCACATGTGTTTTCCACCTATGCCTTTAATTGAGATATGCATATTAAATACATTTCATATTTTATTTAATTTCAGGAGTACTAACATGACCAAATTATAATATTTGACTTTCATATCTTCTAAAATTATAGAAGTAGTTCCTTTTAAAGCTTACCTTTTGAACTTTTAATGGTCTAAAACCTTCAGTTTTGCTTCAAGGCTTCCTCCACAATTATTGTCTAAACAGCACTTGCCTGTCTCTTCAGTATGCTCTGGCATCCCCCATGTTGTTTAGAGATATGTATCAATGGTTTCCATTTGTCTTATGATTTCATTACTTCTGTATACAGTTTAGTGGACAGGAAAGGATGGTTATAAGGCCTTTCAGATTGAAATCTGGCACATTAATGATGTTTTAAAGGTTGATAATACCATTTTAGTCATAAAACTTTGAGACATCGTTTAATGATTATTTTTAATTTTTCTCAAATGTGAAGATAAGACAAATAATAATTGATACATTTGTTTTTGTTGATTGAGACAGATATAAAGCCTACTTATGTCCA
>NW_004949106.1:9984790-9986358 GCF_000317375.1 Microtus ochrogaster
AGCTTGATGACTGAGTCCAATCCTTGAGTCCAACTCAGTGGACAGAGACTACAAGTTTTCTCCTGATTTCCATACGTGTACAGACGCAGGTGTGGACCCCCACTATAAATAAATAAATGAAAATATTTAAAAGGCAACTGACCTTGCAAAGATATATTTAAGCCTCTTCTTACATGGTGAATTTTTCAGACATCTGCTAACTGTCATTGTCTGAAATTATCTAAACAGGCAAGAACAGTAGGTTTATCTTTCTATTTTTGCATCTTTCAAGTGTCACTTGCATTGAAACGATATTTATTGTAATTGTTTTGTATTCTTCTCATCCACTGTAGTTTTCAAAGGCGTCCTCATTTATGTTGTTAACATTTTTCTCACTTCTGAACAGAAACATTTAAAATCATCATATCAGGGTGTTATTTTTCATCATTATCTTAGGTGGGCAGACGAGTACAGCATGCTAAACTCAGTTTATAAACTTTGAAGATATGTGCTCATATTTTGCATCTCTCAAACTTTGAGAATCCACTGACGTAGTTTCTGCTATCATGTTTTTAGGAGTAGTGAAACATGTAATACACTAGTAAGTGACTTCTGAATTTAGCAGGGCTGCCTAGCTCTACAGAAGTTAATAAAGGTTGTTGTTTCCAAATGTGTGATGTAGTAGTTAGAAAAATACATGACCATAACCAGTGTATGCATAATACAGGTTTTATGAAAATATTGAAAAGCAGTTTTTCGAATCCTCCTCTTAACAAGAGCTTGATTTGTACCTCAAAATATGATGGAAGTCTGGATTTTGAAGGCAACTGAATTTACTTAAATTTGTGTTAATTGTATGAAAGCATTTTAAAAGAAGAAAATTTTTTATCTGATTTTTGGAAATAAAAGAAAGTAAGTATACATTCTAGACTAAAATGGAATGGGTATGGTATGGTTCATGTAGTTGTGACATATTCAGAAGGGGAAACAATAGTTTTCTTTTACTTCATCTAAATATTATTATATCCTGTTTCCCAAAGGGTTTACTAAGCAACTCTCAGCCTGAAACTAGTCAATATGAGGTATTTTATTTATCAAAAGTTATTATTAAATTTATTTGATACATGAAAAGAAAATATTTACCTTCATGTAAACACTTGCATCACTGTGAAAAATTTCACTTTTGCACCATTATAAAATGATGTGGGAGTCCCCTCTGTGTGCTGTGATTGCCATTAATGAATAAAGAAATTGCCTTGGCCTGTTGATAGGGCAGAACTTAGATAGCTGGGAGGACTGGACTGAATGCTGGGAGAAAGAAGGGCGGAGTCAGACACCACAGAGCTGCTGGAGACAGACATGCCCAAACTTTAGCCAGTAAGCCACTGCCACATGGCAATATACAAATTACTAGAAATGGGTTAAATTAAGATGAAAGAGTTAGCCAATAACAAGTTAGAGCTACCCAGTTAGTTCCTTGGGCAGATGAGGATAGGGAACCTGAAACGACCCTATCCTATAGCAATACTGACGAATATCTTGCATATCACCATAGAACCTTCTTCTGGTGATGGATGGAGATAGAGACA
>NW_004949106.1:9988327-9993593 GCF_000317375.1 Microtus ochrogaster
GTTTAGATGATTTAATTGTAAAGGCAGCCATAAAGACGTTGAAGGGTATGATGTAAATCACTGTGGTGTTCCACTTGATATGAATATACATCCATGGTTTTAGACTTTTAGCTTTAAAATACACAGCTTTAAAAATCAGACAGCTTCAGAGAAAAGCAGTCTATAAATATAATCTGGAAATATACACAAGAAGTAGTTTTAGGAGTTGATAAACCTACGAAGACGAACTCATTTCTCTCTTAATCAAAATAAAAAGTACTACACTCTCATCAGTTTGGAAAAATATAAAGTGCAAAAGCAAGATAGTTGGCAAAGATGCAAAAAAATCCATAAAATGTAATGTAATTATTGGCACTGTGGAGAATACAATAAATTTATCTTATAGACTATGAAGCAATTACATTTCTAGGAACACATCTTAGAGAGGCTTGTACAAGACAACTATGAAATATGCAAACAATTGCTCACAAAATTAATGCTTTTATTAGGAAATTATTGGACTTGCACTGATATGAACAAATCCCACATGTATGATTCCAATGTGGATAAAAACTTAAGTAGAGATGCAAGAAGCAAGATGCTGTTTACAAAAGCACACAAATTAGTACTATACTTCATTCTGGGATCCATATACCTTGAAAGTAACGGAGCAGAAATTAAGGGAATTGGTTACTTCTGGGGAATAAAGAGTAGGAAAACCCAAGAGGCTTGTACAGAAAGCGTCAATTGCATTGGTAATCCTTTTTATTGTTATTGATTACTCTTAGTATTTATGTATGTGTTTATTTATGTATGTGTGCATGCCGATGTGTGTACTGTGTGTATGGTGTGTGTGCATGTGTGTATGTAGATGTAAGTAAGTATTCCCAGAGGCCAGAGGAGGTTATTAGGTATTCTGAATTTAGATTGATGGACAGGGAGCACCTGTGATTTCCCTTCCTCCTTTCCATGCCTCTAATTTCCAGCACCAGGGGCACAGGTGTCCAACATTTATTTTTTTCTTATATGGGTTCAGAAAATTTAAACTCTGATCCTTATGCCTTAGAAATTACTCTTACTAAAACTATCTTCTAAGCCCTCTTTGTTAATATTTTTGGAGATAAGGTCTTATGTAGTCCAAACTAGACTTAAACACTCTTTGTACCCAAAATTAGCTTAGCCTTAAACTCCCCATTCTCCTGCCTTTTCCTCTCAAGCCCCTTAGTAATACTTCATTTTAAAAATAGTGTGAAATAAACATATGAAAATGTTGTTATATTAAGCTGAATAATGTGTACACATATACTTACTAGATTATTAATCACAATACCTTTTTCATTTGAAACACTTTATAGTTCTTATTTCATGGTACTTTGTAGATTACAAAGATATTTGCACCTTCCCAAGTGTATTGGTATTTTTTGTGGTTAGAATAAAGCCTCAAACAAAATTAGCATTCAGATGTCTACTGAGTACAGAGATGGCTGACTAAATATTAAATTTTCTCTCATTCAGTTATAGGTACAAACAGCAAAAGGCTACAATAGTGAAAAAGGAAAACATACAGCAATTTTGGAATATATATTTAAGACATTGCTCAGGGCTAGCAGGCAAAAGGTCCTGAATTCAATCCCCAGGACCTCAAACAATAATAACAAAAAGACATTGTTCAGTTTTTCTCTCATAAATGCTTTGCAAATTTCCTTAGAACTTAATTTTCACATATTTCAAGGCAATTATATCAGATTATTGAGATTGGATTTACATCTCTGTAAAAAAATTGTGTGTGGTGTTGTCATGTGCATGTCATGTCTGTGTTTGTGTATATGTTCACATGGGTACGTATGCAAGTTGAGACCAGAGGTAAACATTGTAAGCTATCATCAGTCATTTTATTTTATTATTCTAGGCACTGAATCTAAAACTCACTAGTTGGCTAGACCTTCTCCATTATTCCAGTGCTGGGCTTTTGGACACATTCTCTACCTGGCTCTTTATGGTTCTGTTAGGGATCAAAACTCAAGTTCTCAAGCTTGTGCAGCAAGTACTTTATTTACCGAGCTATCTCTCCAGCTCTGTAAATGAAATGATTTCTAATAAGTAAAGGAGAGCCAGGAGTGCTTTAATCCCAGTGCTGAGGCGGCTGTTCAGGAGAATTTCTAGTTTCAGGTTTCAGTCTTGCTCCATAATATATAGTATATATCATATATAATATACATATTATATATGATATATAATATATAAATATATAAACAAAGATTTATTTGCATGTGTTTGTGTATACATATACACACGTTTGTCTTCTTCCCTTATATACTAACTAGTCTAGAGACATCAATTTTCTTTGGCCTTCTGATTAATAGGTGATATGAATCTGAATTGAGAACTACACTCCATGGGAGGGACAGATATTACAGGAGCTTAGATTTTTCTGTAGGGTAACTCAGGTGTTGAAGAGTCAGAGACTGGGCGGTTGTCCTTGCTTGGCATGATGGGTGCCATGACAACAGTGATGGTGCTGACATTATCTGCAGTGATGAAGTCACCATGAAATATGAACTGACTGAGGAAAGACATTCACGGGATTTCTGTGCTCAGACCACGACTAACTTGGAAATGGATCTAAAGTGACCTGTAATCTTAAACTATTTAAATGATCTAAAGCAGATCATTTAAGTTTGTAACCTTTCTCTTCCTACCACATCTTGAGAAAGCCTTAGAGTGAGGGAAAACTACAAGCAACAGAGGAACAAGATTGTAGTGACCGCAGGAATGTGGAGGGGGTCAGGCATCCGTGAGATTAAAAAGAGGCTCAGGGAAGGGCCTCCTGGATCTCACAATTTACAAAAAGGTTTGGGAAATCATTTTTAGTCTGTTCTTTTCTTTCACAATTTAGTCCTGGGAAGTTAAATCTTTTAAATAAGTAGCAAGAGACAAAATAAATAAGCTTATACATTACATGTTCATACATGTGTAACACAAGCCTACAAGTGATACTCCAAAATTACATGGGTCAAAAATGTTATTAACATTGAAAATTGATGCTGTAGACACTTTCAGAATGATGATTTGCCATATAATACAGACTGGGTAACAGTAGTTATAAATATCCATAACTGAGTGATAGAGTCATTTCATTGTCAAAGATAATTGAGCTACAGCAGAACTGCATTTTATTTTCAAAAGAGAGTTTTTTGCAATGTCAACAACTTTGGGAAATTTTTCTTGAGTTTTGAAAATTAATATATATTATTTATAAAAATAATGGATTAACTCTGAATTTAGTGTAATACGTATATATTGTACTGAATCCCATTCACCTGTCGCCTTTCTTTTTCTCTTGCTCCTTCCTGCATCCTTGGACAGGTCAATAAACTTCCTCTTATTTTATCAAAGAACTTGTTTTGACATGGTTTTCTTTTTAAGACTTCAGGCTGGGAGTGTTATTCAATAGTAGAGCACATGTTAAAATGTTCCATCACCTGTGTTCATGCCCCAGACTCTCAGCTGCCTCCCCAAACTATCCCATTATGATTTGATCACCCTGATGTCTACTGACTTTTAGAGATGTCTACCCTACAACCCTTTTCTGAGGAGGTCTACTTAGTAGACATAGGAGATAATTATGTAAAACTACGCAATATTCATGGTTATGATGAACTTCTTGACAAGTGTGATTTAGTACTAATGACAGGTTTCTTCATTCTTTCAAAAATGCAATTTAATCCTCCTATATTGCATGTTTGTTTTAACTAATGAATCTTAGACTTTGATAATAAACCAAACCTCTGATATGTAAAACCTTTTTTGTCTACTTGCTATAGAATATTAATCAAAGTAATTTCAAAATCACCTAGATATTTAAGCAAATAAGTAACTCATAATGTATGTAATTAAAAAATGTATTAGTTCATGTACTATGCCATACCATCAGGGCATTCTATTTGCAAGAAGCTTGTGAGATTGTGCTTTAGGGTAATGCTATGCTACAAGATTTTCTCCTTTTACTCCATAAGACCTGGGGATCAAATTCAGGCTATAGGTAGCAAAGGTGTTATGGAAATGTATCTAGATGCTGAAATTGGAAAACCATCAACATCTCAGGTACCAGGACCAGCTCACTGTTTGACAGATTTCACAATGCAACCTGTGGTCGGTGACCTTTTGGGCAGCCTCTCCTTTATGTACCCAAGTTCCCTCTGCTACTTTTTGTGTTTCTGCTTAAAGATACTTATTTTCTTTGCTGACATTTGGGGCTGTTCCCAGGATTTCTTGCTATGTTTGTGGCCAGCATGTCGCCTGCCATCTCTTCAACAGATTCTGATCCTTTCAATGCACTATTTCTGAGCTGAGGATACAAATGTCATTGGTTTTAGAGTAGGAGGGACAAACTAGATGTTGTGACCCTCAAGATATAAAATCTACTACTGTCTCTTTTATACCTGTTGAAAACTTCAGTGACCTCTTTTCCATATGTCCCCAAACAAGGCAATTCTTTGATAGAGCTAACTCAGCACCCGATACTTACCTTACACCTTCCAGTAGAACACAAGCATCTAAGGTAGGATCTTGGAGCAAAGTATAGTATCTGACTCCAAGTCATGGGCACAAAAGTCCTGATTCTTGGGCTGGTATTTATCACCAGTGTATCCAGAGCCTGAGTTGAGCTAGTATGTTCTGAAGGTGAAGTTAAGGTCATAATTAAATGTCTTTGGCAAGACTTTGTACAAAAACTATAACTTTCCTTTCCTCTTTTTTTTTAAACTTTGGATGTCTAATATAACCCTTTGTCTTTCCTGATTGAATTTTCCTTTTAATCTAAAATTCTGTTATAAACTGACTAGTGCCATAGAGAAGATATGCTATTGATGTGTATTTGATTAATCTATTTCTAGATATGACACTGATTGAGGTCTATAAAATCCCCAAGCTTCTGCACATAATGGTAGTTATTATATTAGAGCAGATAATCAAAGAAGTATATAGGAATAAAAAATTCATGAATCCAAAGAAAACAGTTTCTTGACAATTGCAAATGAGAAGGAAATATAAGCAAATAAAATTTCTCATCTGGAGGGTTTTTTCATAAATTTCTATTTATTTATTGGTTTATTTTTAGATTGCAACCCTTCCCTCCTCTCTGCCTAGTATCCCCCCACTTTGCCTCTTCCCACCCCCATCCACTCCTCCCCTTCTGTTTCACTTCAGAAAAGGGTGGGACTCCAATGTGCTTTAACCAGCCGTGTTATATCAAGTTGCAGTAAGATTAGGCTTGGACCTTCAGGAT
>NW_004949106.1:9993693-10009848 GCF_000317375.1 Microtus ochrogaster
AACACAACCTTGATGAAATGCAGATGAATTGCTAAGATTGATACCATGGAACTGAAGGTTCTGGTTTTAAAGCCAGTAGCAGAATCTATCACTTTGATCCTTTGGAGAGATTGAATTTTAAAAGACAACGGAGGCATGAGGATTGTGGTGATAGAGCTAGCCTGTTGTTTGCAACTTAGGCATGGGTTAGCTTGAAGCATTTCACTTGTAAACTAAATTGCAAAAACATTCTAGTGACTCCTGCCTGGGGAACTCCATCTGGAGAGACAGTTTCAGGTTGGAGAGTGAGAGGAAATATTTATCTTTTATTCCACAAATCAAGCAATGACCACTTTTGCAGATTAAATATGCGATATTATCAACGTCATCAAGGCGCAAGGCTCACAACATAATGTTTAGGAATAGCTGTGAACTAAAACTTTCAGAGATAAAGACAACTGGACTTCCACCATTTACACACACACACACACACGCACACACGCACACACAAATATACGAGATCAAGAATGAAAAGAAAAAATACAAATCATCAATCTCTAACTGCAAACAATCTGAACTGAAAAATTTTAAATGTTATGTCAAGATTGAATGGATAGACAATGACCAATTAAAGCATGCCTATTTCTTTGTAGTGTTCAGGAGGGAAATAAAACTGGTGCTAGGGTTTAAACATAACAAAAATATTTGTGGTCAAGTGTATATAAAATGTATATTCACCTGACAGGAAAGCTACCATGATCGTGTAGGTAGCTTCAGCAGGTAAGGCTTATCCATTACAGTCCCGATGTGTTTTTCCTGGTGATTTCCCAATGAAAAAAAATCAATTGTATTATGGTAGCAGGGGACTGTGTTCACACTCTCCCCTATGAGAGAGAGAGAGAGAGAGAGAGAGAGAGAGAGATAAAATTTTCTTAAAGCAGACACAGACAAAGAAAACAAGGAAACCGTATTCTGACATCACAGATGAAACAGAAGTACATAGAAAACTATGAGTTCAAGGGTAGACAAGAGGACCAGAAATAGTCAAAATGTGTCACGAAGGAGTATGAAGAAAAGTGAGAGAATTCGGTTACCTATTTTAGTAATCACATGCGTGTAAATGGATTTTACTTACCTACTAAGAAATAAATACATTAAAAAAAATCACTGTGTGGTGCATATACAGCACACATGCAAGAGAGGATCACATAAAGTTTCAGGAATAAGGGAAAAGAAAACATTCAAATCATTTAGTAAACAAAATGAATATATGTGCTAATTAAATACATAGTTTGGAAGTAGTGTAATCACACATGTCAATAGGATATGTAATTTTAATAAGAAAGACAATAAACTGATGGTAGTGGCTAGTGTTATTGTGAACATTTCATCCATAAATTCCTTATAGTTTAGATGATTTAATTGTAAAGGCAGCCATAAAGACGTTGAAGGGTATGATGTAAATCACTGTGGTGTTCCACTTGATATAAATATATATCCTCTCTGCCTAGTATCCCCCCACTTTGCCTCTTCCCACCCCCATCCACTCCTCCCTTTCTGTTTCACTTCAGAAAAGGGTGGGACTCCAATGTGCTTTAACCAGCCGTGTTATATCAAGTTGCAGTAAGATTAGGCTTGGACCTTCAGGATATATTCAGGCCCTATCATATACATGCCACTTCCATTTGATAATAGGTTGCTGTGCATGTCCTATTTTATGACTGGGTGGGTCAGAGGGTGCCCAGCTCATGATAGGCAGTTCAGGTCACATGGTATCTTGGTGGCCCACTGTCAAATATTCAGTTTCAGCTAAGGTCAAGCAGCAAGTCCAGAGCTCTATCAGCAGGAGGTTTTCTTCAATTCTGTCTTTCAGCAGGTACCTGTCATCAGATCTTCGTCCTTGTCTAGCCACACTGGGATATTTGAAGAGCTGATGGCCTTGGTAGCACTGATGATCTCTTTAATCCAAGGCACACCCATGGTGATGTTCATGAAGGGCTACCTCTGCACAAGGAAAACTCTTCCTGGATGTCTGGGTGCCAAGCTCACCAATGCTTCATTCACAGAGAGCCTCTACTGCAGTGCCTGGTTCCATCTGTGCCCAGATAACTGATTTACTTGATTGGTTTGTGCTGTGTGAAACAATTGAAAGGAGTCTGCCCATTGGCTTTTCTCATGGTTTCTAAAGCATGTCTCTGTATGGGATCTTCAACTATAGAGACACCCTTGCCAAAGTATGTTGCTTATCTAGAACTTCCATTACTCAAAATCTTCTTTTAGAAAAGGTACTTTGTTTGTTACATCCCCAAATTCTCTCTTATTGAGCATTTCCTCCATTTCACCTCATGTTGATGGGAACGGTCAAGAGCATCCCACAATCTGCTGGACACAGCACATGATATCACTACAGGGCTAGTGAGCTGGAGCCAGGACTTAGATGAGCTGGGTGTACGTCATCCCACCCAGAATCATGGTTGAGAAATGGAGTCCGCCTTTCTCCAAGTCCATGAACAACCTGGGCTCCCATCTGAAGGGTTTTAGTAAGGATTTTTCCTTGGCTAGTTTTCTATTATCTCTCTAAATGTGCTGTCTTGTCCAAGTACTAGTTGATGTAGGACAAGGTAACCCTTTGCCTGTTTCTGACTGATTATCATTCTGCTTGATTCGAACAGTTGAGACCATAGCCTACCATTAAATCCTTTGTCATTTTTGGAATTTCTATGATAAAGTATTGAAATACCAAATGAATGTAAACTATTTAAATTAACAGTCATATTAATGGAAATCTCAGTAGGAATTAAAAGGAGACTCATATTCATTGCTTTCTAGAAGTTAAAAACAGTTACCAAATTACACTTATTGATAATGGAATTCCAAGAGTTATAAAAAAGATAGCACCTTTATTATTGGCCAAGTAAATGAAATTCTACTCTGCATTCAATCATTTATTTTCCTGTTAATTCATTCCAGCATCCAAGGCCAAGAAGGTGAATAACATTGCAATAGAGCCATGCAATTACAGTCATCAATGGCATTTCTAAACAATTCAGTAAAAAGCTATTTGGGGTAAATTTCAGCAAAGCATAATTCTGTTGAATTTTAGAACAAGCAGAATAAACTTAAAGGTTTCTATTCCTTCTCAGATCCGTGTAACAATAGCTGGGCTGTACAAGGCAGTTAAGAGTCATCAATCATCTGAGATGGGGAACTCAGGAAAGGTGTTCCGTAGCTGGACTCTCTAAGTCAACCTTGAGATATACACTTTCCCAATACCTTCCATTCTAAGCCTTCATTTAGAAGGTGGATTAATTCTGGGCATTTCTTTCAAGAAATTAGAATTTAAACTATGAGCTTTGTTCTGTACCTATTGCTGGTGTTTCCATTTATTTAGCTGTCTGAGTTCTGCAAGTCATCTCATTCTGCTCAAAAGCCAGGCTTGAGTTCTGGCATGGCCTTTGAAAATAGGTCTCAGCAGACACTTAAAATATTTTGGGTATTTTTTTCTCCATGAAATATATTAAATGATAACATGTATCAGACCAGTAATTAAATACTAAGGGAATTATTTATTAATCAAAAGCATTTGGAACAAGGGTTGACTCGCCATAAATTTCTCAAGAAGAGATGGTAGGGATTAATGCTAATTGTTCTTAGAAATAGCCCCACATTTCCAGGAAAATGTCAAGTTCTCATTGATATAGCATGAATAATTTTATAAAATATTTCTAGTTATTTAATATTGCTCAAAAACCTGCTTTACTTTCTAACAATGAAAGTGATTGCCCTTAGTATCTTATGGTTACTATTTGAAAATATTTGTTAATTCATGTCATTTTATAAAATGCAGGGGGGGGGAACTTTTGAAACAAGTAAAAAAACGATGCTCAGAATAAAATTTTTCGTAATTTAAGAACAACTTATAAATATTTTCGACAAAAACTATTTTTAAGAAATGTGCTTTAAAATAAACAGATGGAAAAATATTTCATTCCTAGAAAGGTGTATTTTTGAAAAGGTACACATTTTTCAAGTTTCTTTTTTACTGAAATAGTTTGTCAAATATAATATTAGCATTTAATTCATTTCTAGGAACGTTTTAAGAGTAATGTAACCACAATAAGAACAAGATTGAGGTCGACCTAAAAGAGCAAATAAAGACCTGAAAATATTTCCTAAGAAAAGGATACATGAGATTGAAAGTGTTTAATTGTGGGAATTCACTAATAGAATAAATTCAGAAGTGATATGGATTCTTTCCACAATGGTGAGATCAAGTCATTGGGAATCCATTGAGAATTCAACAGGAAAAGCTTATGCAAGAGTAGGCAGCAGTAGAATTGTAGAGTAACACAATGTGCTCACAGCAGCATGGGACCTTGGGTCACATCTCTGACAGTGTTGCCTCCAAAAATAAATGTAAATTACTGAGGATAACAGGAACTAATCTCAGTTTGGATTTGAAAAATGTTTTCAGCTACCAATAATTAAAAAGTAGATTTCACTGTGCTTGAAGAGTTTACAGGTTCGTGTAGTTAGAGGCTGAAGTACCTGGTCCTGTAGCTCAGTGTTATCACTTCTTAGTGATATTTTTCTCTGATTTATCTTCAAAGATGGCCTCATTTGTCCTTGGTGGTGACCGAAACTAATTAATGACAAGTATTCTAGCTAATACACGCAGAAAAGCTTTCTTGTAGGTATATTAGAAAAGATGCATCTATCACTAGAAAGGCATAGTCTTGGTCCCTAGCATGATGAAAAGACCCTCCAGGAATGATTTTTACATTTTTTTTCCATTTATACTCGCCATAAAGGAGGAAATTAATTTCTGCATCACCCAGTAGCTCCTTTAAAAGTAGAGACTGGAAGATACAGCTTCCCCAGAGTACCCTTTCTCCCTAGAAACACTGAGTTTTTGGAAAAGAAATACAGTTAACAACAATAAAATATTAGCAAATGAATTCTCTAGGTCCTCTAAAACAGAAGTTAATTTTATTGTCTCCATAGTAATTTAAATAAAATTATTTCATAACTCATAAAATAGAGACTAGATAAACTAATCTCTTGTGATAAAGATATATTAATACACTCTATTATAGGGCACTAAACCTAGAACAAACTGGAAGATGGGAAAAAAAGAGAGCCCTAAAGGTTTTGTCAGAGGGTCTGGGCTCTAAGCTCTGCCCTAATGGCTTGACAATAGTTAAACTGCAGCAGGCTACCTAAGAGTTTCTAATTGATTCTCCATTCTAGCCTGATTTTCAGGTTTAACTATTCTTGTGAGCAAGATTGTGTTTCTCAAAGGAGATCATCATTAATTTATGCCCCAGCAATGCTTGAGCATGCATGGGCAGTCTTTATGGCAGTTCTCCAGTTGTTCCTATCCTGGGCAGTCCTAGATGTTTGTGCTCTTGTCATACCCAAGGTTCCACAGTCTTCCTTTATGCTGTTTATCCAGTGGTTTTTAGGTCTTCCTCTTTGCCTTTTCCTGTGCATTTCTCGAAGCAGTGCTATCTTCGAGTATCTGCTGTCATTCCTTCTAATAATATGGTAATGTTTCTTGGTGTCTTCATTGCTCAATCTATCTCTTCGTGTGACACCTAGGATCTTCCTGAGACATACCATTGCAAACACATTCAGTCACAGTCTGTTTCATTGTCCTGGACTCAGAGTTGTATAGAGACAACTCAAAGGGTATGTTTGGAATTTTGTTGTTGTTGTTGTTGTTGTTGTTGTTGTTGTTGTTATATTTCTTGCTGACCAAACCTTTCCTAGTACCTGGAATGCAGCTCTCTCTATCCCTATCCACCTCTAGATGTCTGAAATACTTCCCGCCGTTGAACTGAAGTCCCCTCCCAGATAGGCAAAGTTGACTATTTGCTTGAGGTGATGATTCTTTATTATAATGTTAAAATCATTATGCGTCCTTCTCAAGTGTTGTATCTCACTCTTCTAGGTGTTTACCTTCATACCAAGGTTTTCACTGACTTCCACCACTCTATTTACCACGGCCTGCAGTCATTTGGACTTTTAATAAGTAGTCGGTGAAATGCAAGTTATTGATTTGCATACCACCTACCTGCATGCCTATCTCCTTGTCCTCTATGGTTGTTGCTATTATTAATTCAGGAATATATTAAAGAGTAGTGGTGAGCGGACACATCCCTGTAACACTACTTTAATAATCTTAAACCAATCTCTTTGTTCTCCACAGGCTTTGATTGATGCAATGGTATTTTTATAGGTATTTTCTAGTATTCTTATGATTTTCTCTGGGTCCTCATTAGATCCCAATGCTCTTTCCTCCAAATTCTGTCGGATGCCTTCCTAAAGTCGATGTAACAGACATATTAGTCAATGTATGTATTTTTCTGCTAGTTGCCTCAAAGTGAAGATCTGATCAATTGTGCTCATCTTAGCTCTGAATCTTCACTGGGGCTCTGCAAGGATTTCTGCCCTTGATCCTTTGCAGGAAAATGGAGGAAAAGATCTTATTGCTTTGGCACAAAAAAACTAATGCCCCTATAATTTGAGCAGTCCAACTTGTTCTTCTTGTGTATGGGAGTTATGACTGAATGCTTCCATTCAGTGGGAAATGCTTCATGTTCCCATCTCGCTTTGAAGAGTCTTAGTAGTGTGTCAGCCCCTGAACCTCTTGTAGCCACCTCCAACCCCTCCAGTATGATGTCATCCACCCTTGGGACCTTCCTGCATTTTGCTCTCTTGATAGCTTCCTCTATCTCGCTTTTTATCAATACTTAATATTTCTTCATGATCTCCAGTGTTCAAGTGACTGCCGAAGTGTTTCTCATTGAAGTCTACATTGACAGCATTAGGGTCATTGTATAAGGTATCAAAGTATTGTCTCTATCTTTGCATTACTTCCCCTGGTTTTGTCAATAAATGACCTTGCCGATGTTTAATCATCCAAATCTGAGGGACATATCTGGCAGCTATCTGTCTGATAGCTTCATAGACAAGGTGTGTTTTATTATGGAGTCTAGCCTCTTTGACCTCTTTGCATATACCTTATGTATACCATTCTCTATTTTTGACCTTCCTGCACACATAGTTGTGGTGTTTTGCTGCCTGCAGATTGCCTCTTTGTTTTCTCTTTTTAGCTTCTTTTTTCTTCTCCCAGGCTGATTGTCTCTGCAGTAAGTTATCAAAGGAGATAGCTTATGAGAAATGCATTGTAATGTATAGAGATACTATGGTAAATAAATATTTTCTTAGAATTTTATCATCCTATTATATTACAACTGGCTTAAAAAGTACATTTTAAAGAACCTGTTGTGTTAGTATTTATAGTTTGCTGTGGTGTTCTTTCCCATGAGTTCATAGAGTTCAATATTTTACATCAATAAACTCCACAGGTATGTACAAATATATTATGTTGCTATGAATCTTATTTATTAAAGTAGAAATTGTTGAAAACCACACCGCATACTCCATGCAGGTGATTTTAATACTTCCTGTTTCACCTTAATTTTTATTCTTTCCCTTGTGTTTAAAATGTAGCACAGTGAGAAAGGACAGAGGTAAAATTTTAGTTCAATAAAGCTTTTGAATTAGTCAGAGCTCTTGAAATGGAAAAATGCCACTGTCTAACTGAAGGTCAATATCAAACAACTCCCAGGAAAGTAACGAGCTAATTTGATGATATTTGCATGCAAATAGTCAAGTTTTATAAAGTCGTGGCTTTTGAATTAAAGATCATGCAAAACATTTGTGTTATTTCAAGTTTAGACTTTGAAGGATATTGTTTCGTTTTCCTTTGGGGCATTACATTGTGTAAGTATTAATTTAATCGTTATTTTTAAAATTATTGCCAACAACTGTTACAAATAGTTTAAACACAAATTTCTCTTTGCATATGAGCACACACGCACTGGCTGCAAGCTTTATTCTTATAATTCAGATGAATATTAATGTGTAAAGTATATAATAATGTAGTTACGTTTTTGAAATTTGAAATTTAAACATTTCTATTTTTCAGGAAGGTGACACACAACCTTAATACTAGAACCCAGAAAGCAGAGGCAGGTGAATTTTTGTGACTAGGAGGTCAGTCTCAGAACTCTACATAGTGCATTTAAGGCCAATTAAGCAACACACACATGAACACACACACTTAACATCTATCATACTATTAGCCTGTTTCAAAGAGACTAATGCTAGAATTCATTCATTAAGTATTTACACTCACTTAAATTCTAAGTATTATACTAAATGGATTCAAGCATCAGCCTTATTACTATTGTTGTTTTTAATATGCCTGTGTGTGTATTGTGCAAACATGTGTTCTACTATATACATGTAAAACTTTGTGATGTTGGTTGTCTTTCTACCTGTTTGGGTTGGAGAATGAATGCACATCACTAGGCTTGGAAAACAAGTGTCTTTAGCTGCTAAGCCATTAATCTCGACAAGAGTATCAAGGATTTTTTGTTTTTGTTTTTGTGTTTTGATTTTCGAGACAGGGTTTCTCTGTAGCTTTTGGTTTCTGTCCTGGAACTAGCTCTTCTAGACCAGGCTGGCCTCGAACTCACAGAGATCCTCCTGCCTCTGCCTCCCGTGTGCTGGGATTAAAGTATCAAGTTTTAAAAGTTATTCCTGCCTTCCCCACTTTAGAATGAGCAGCAATATAAGGTACACAATTACCTTGAGTAGTATGAATGAGATTTAAGTGTGAATGGAGTGTTGGAAACATCAAGGAAGGAGGCATTGTTTTCAGTTTTAAGACTGGAGAGTGTACTCATGTTGGCAGTAATCAGCTGGGCTTATTCACAGGTGGTCAGTGTTGTGGAACTGTGTGAAGATACGTTGCTATGATTGGTGCAATAAAGAGCTGAATGGCCAATAGTTTGGTAGAAGATATAGCTGTGATTTTTCAGGCAGAGAGAGAACGAGGAGGAGGTGTCTAGGCACAGGAGGAGCCAGGAGACATAAAAAAGATCCAGGAGGTACAAGATGGAAGAGAGATAATGCCACATGATAGAATGTAGATTAATGTAAGTGGATTAATTTAAATTGTAAGAGCTAGTTAGGGACAAGTCTAAGTTAGGGGTCAAGATTTCCTAGTTAATAAGAATTTTCCATGTTATTATTTGGAAGTTGGCTAGCAAAACAGAAAAAGGGCTTGAACAGTGTGATTTCAGCTGAGGGCAAATTATACAGAAACCTGCAGTGGCAGGAAAATAACAGTTGCTCCAGACTCACTAGATGATACCCAGCTGGCTAACACCACTTAAAGAAATATCTGCTTTATCCTGCATTATAATTCAAAGTCTTTAGGATTTCAGCAGGATCTCCAGTATCTCATCTAGGGACAAAGTGAAGACTCAGCTGTTTTTCACTTAACAGTTGTACACAATTTGTCTGGAGCAGGGAACATGTCAACGGGAGAACCTTGGAGGAGTTGAGGAAGGGTAAACCCTAATCAGAATTTGTTATATTTAAAAAAATCCATTTTCAGTGAAAGAAATATAGAAAAAAATAAAAATAACAGGAATAGTATAAATGTTCTATCATTTATAAACAATACAACATTATAAATATTCAATATTTCTCTTCCATTCTCCCTTCCTTTCTTCCTTTTAAGTATTTCTAAAAATTAGATTTTCTAGAAATTCAAACTTTACTTATGGTCTAGCTAAGAGCACATGCTATTTTTGCGAGAAATATTGCTGAAAATACCACAGATTTGAATCAAGGCAAATCTAAAAAATTATCCTGGCACCTACCTGGAAACTTCATCCCTACTGGGAAGACTAGTTTTCATTGGGCTAGAAGGTCCTCTTCATATTAACAGGGAAAGAAAGTAATCCTCAATCTTATCCAACTGTGATCCCTGTGAGCTATAAGTTTGACCTGCTTGCCAAGATATGCTCATGGATATAATAATGGCATGAATGTCATATGAGCAGCCAACCACTTTCTGATTGGATTGAAGTGCTTCTCAGTAAGATGGAATCTATTCCTGGTTATTTCCATGTCATAGACTCTAGACTCTAGAGTAAGATCTACTACGATAATTCTGCTAACATGCATAGTGTTGCACCAAATCCTAACAATTTCTAATTGTATCCATTCCTTAGTACAGCTCTCAAACTTTATTAGAGATGCTTCTTCTTGAAGGAGATGATAGCTGACATGGAGACCCATGGCTAGTCAAGATACAGAGAATAAGTGACTGTAGAGTCCTCATTCTTAAAGGAGAGGTTGATTATTACACTGCAACTGCCTCCTCCAAAGACTCAGTAATTATTATGAAAATGGAGATAAAATATTCTAAGTACTAGAGGTGGTGGGTAACAATAATGAAACAGTGCTTTCTAAAGATGACAGGATAATTGCACATATGAACACACAGCAGTTGTGACAGTACACACAAACGCTTTGCAAGTTTAACCAAGATAAAAATTCAAGCATTGAAGGGGGAGGTTGTTATTATATCCCATCTCTATGTTGCAGGGTGTAGTAGGGGGCACAGGGCCCTTTGTTTGTCTTGGCCACCCGGCTAGCTTAGCCCCCAAATAATCACACAGAAATTGTATTAATTAAATTACTGCCTTGCCCATTAGCTCTAGCCTCTTATTGGCTAACTCTCACATCTTGATTAACCCATTTCTATTAAATCTGTGTATCACTACGCGACTGTGGCTTACCGGTAAGATTCTAACCTACGTCTGTTTCAGGCAGGAGATTTATGGTGTCTGCCACACTTCCCTTCTTCCCAGCTTTCTGTTCTGTCTACTCTGCCCACCTAAGGGCTGCCCTATCAAAAGGCCAAAGCAGTTTATTTATTCAACGAATGAAAGCAACACATCCTACATCAGCAGGGGGTGCCGCTTGTTGGTTCCCAGCCACATGGCTAGCTTAGACCCGAGACAATCACACAGAAACTGTATTAATTCAATCATTGCTTAGTCCATTAGCTCTAGCTTCTTATTGGCTAACTCTTATATTAATTTTGGCATGTCTGACTCTGGCAGCAGCTCCATGGCATCTCCCTGACTCTGTATCCTTTCTCCCAGCATGCCATTTAGTTTTTCCCACCTACCTAAGTTCTGCCCCATCAGCAGCCCAAGGCAATTTCTTTATTTATTAACCAAGAAAAGCAACACATCAACAGAAGGACCTCCCACACCATCTCTAGCTAAGGAACTATTGGTAATTGATAGTTTCTGGGTGTGACCTATGTGGTCTAACATGCTGCAGTGGATGGCCACACACATAAGAGTCTACAGGTAGCACTAATGATAATGGATGGGTTAAAGAAATGATGACACAGTAATAGGTAAATATGGATGGGGGTGAGATAGGGGAGCAAGATGGATATAAATATGATAAAAATGCAATGTAAGAAACTCTAATCCAACTACTGACATATACAAATATAGTAAACAAATTATATATATATATAAATTATCAACAAATAAAAACATATTTATTGAGAATACATATAGTGTGTGTATATATATGTTTTCAAATGACTTCAGCACAAATTTTTAAACTATAATTGCCATTACTTATATGGAATTTATCTATATTTTTATATACTAATCTCAGAAGTAGCAGTAACTTTCATAGATCCATATGCCTGATATCCTTTGGTTATTGTTAGGATGACTTTGATAAAATATTTCAAAATATTATTCAATAAACTAAAAAAATTGTAACAGTATGCCACATAATATTCATTTTTTCCAAAAACTAATTATTTTCCATTCTTGCATTTACACTTCAGTTTCTTCTGCTGCTCAGTAAAATTTACATTATTTAGCCATATTTCTCTAAAAGCTACCATATGGTTTCATAAGGTTCAATGAGATAACGTTAAAAATATGCTGTCAGCTTAAAAAATGTTAATGCATAGTTTCTATAAACTTGGTCCCGACTGTAATATAACTGTGTAGCAGTAAAAAATGCCAGACTATCAGGGGACACAGGGTATAAGAATTCAAATAGGTGATGTATGTAGTTATACTTCTAATCAGTGTTTCTAGATAGATAACTATACATAGGGATGACTTTATAAATTAGAATCAACTAGAGTATAGAGAAATTGATAAATGTATGAGCCAAGATGAAAATATAAACTAACCTCAAAATAATTTAGACAATTTGTCATAAGCACAAATATTGACTCCTAAAATGAAAATAGAAGAATTCATTAATTCTCTTTAATATTTAGTAACTATAGAGAAGAGTCCTTATCTCCTTAGTAAGTTATAATATATGCCCTTCCACGAATGCTGTAAATCTATTTAACCTAAGTTTAGAAGAAAGTTTGATTAAGTCTATGCCACTATAAATCTTTTAACCTAAATTTCATAAAATAATTTAGGGTTAGTATTATCTTACAGGACCTTGCTTAAAGAATAACCTTATTTTTGCAATAAAGCCTGAAGGACAATTCATATGATTTCTTTATATGAATCAGGACAAAAATAATAGATTTTTAAGCTATTTTTGATAATATCAGTTCTTTTTCTCATATACAAACACATAGGGATACTCATGCATTTGTGTATACATAAACACATATATGAATACATACACATGCACACACAAAATATCAAGTTATTGATTTCATACTGTATCAACAGAGGATGGAGAAAGGACAAATAAATTTGGTACTTATTCTTGTGTTACAAACTTTACCCAAATATAGTGACTAAAAACAACACACTATTTATTTTGCTTATGTATTATCAACCTGTATACTATTCTATAGGAATCATCTCTGGCTGCTCCTCTGTCATTTGAGTCAGTGTGTTCAGTGTGGTGGTTACATTTGGATATCTTTACAAAAATATCTGAAAATAGAAACTTAGGAAAGAAAGGATTCATTTTGTCTCATAGAGTCAAAAGATTCGGTTAATGGTTGCTTGGTCTTTTGTACTTGGGCAGTGAGTGCATTGTGGTGATAGGAAAATTTATTAGGGGAATCTTCATTTCATGGTAGATAGTGAAGCAAAGGCATCCAGTTAAGGAGGTGTCAGGGACAAGACACCATAAAGGGATTCCCCTCAGTGATTCACTGTGTTTCAGTTAGGTTCCATTCAATAAAATTTCCAGAAAGCTCCAAAACAATGCCACTAACTAAATACCAAACCATTAACACACGCACACATGTTTGTAGGACTGATTTGGGATGTCCTTCTGTATGTGGTGAATATGTGTTGCTTTTATTGGTTGGTGAATAAAGCTTCTTTGGCCTATGGCAGGGAAAAGCATAGCTAGGTGAGAAAGCCAAACTGAATACAGGGAGAAAGGAGGTAGGGTCAAGAGAGACGCCAGCAGCAGCCAGAGGAGTAAGATGCCAGAACGTTACGGGCAATCATGAACCTCATGACATTACACAGATTAATAGATATGGGTTAATTTACATGTAGGAGCTAGCTAGTAATAAGCCTGAGGCATCAACGAAACAATTGCAGTCAATATTAAGCCTCGGAGCCATTATTTTATAAGCAGCTGTGGGACTAGGGAGGACGCAGAAAAGCTTCTGTCTACAAACCACATAACAACATGAGGCTTTCAATTTCCATAGGGCCCATAAAGATTGTATTCAGCCTGGATCAGTAATCTTCAGCAACTTTGAGAATCTACAAAGCATGACATTTAAATAACTTAGGGTTCTGTTGACATGAGACATGACCACTTCTGACAGCACCAATCTATTCACGAGAGAATGTTGAGCACCGAAGACACTCCACTAGGAGTTTGTTTTCTTCTTGGCACAAGTGGCCTTTGGGCAAGGAACAGCCCATACCTCAATCACTGACAAAGTACATGATATCTGGGCTGGATAATCAGAACACAAGGAAAAGGACAGCCAAACCTTGTCAAGACGGGGTAAGACAGTTCTAAAACATTCCCTGCCTCTGAAAATGGTCTGTCAGTTACACTAGGTCTTAACCAAAGCTGGTTGCTTCAACGCTGCAAATGAGACTTTGGGCGATGGCTGAGGGAGCCAATTGTCTCTGTCATATACTCCTCAACTCAAGTAATATTATCTCTCTTCTCAGGCCTTCGATGAGGTTGAAGATTAGATAGTTGTAGTTGCCTTCCTCTTATGATTTAGCCAAGCCTATTTCCGATGCAAGACTTGGACTCTTTGGAATAAAATGTTTATTAAAGCATTTCATCATGTGTTCCTTGCTTAATATTGTTTATACTTCTTGTAATTTTATACTTGTTATCTGTTCCTATTGTATATAGCTTTGTATTGGGTTTGGATCACTCTTGTTTAGACAAAAGGGAGAGGTGATGGGGAAGCTTTGTTAACCAGTTGTCTTCAAGAGGTGGGGCCGAGTTAAGGTGTGTTTTTCTGGGACCCTGCGAAAGACGGGTGCACAGCCCAGGTGCCCTCTCTCTGTGGTTCCCACGCAGCACAGCTGAGCTTCTACTTCTTGTTCCTGTTTCATAAGATTTTCCCTTATAATAAGCAAAAAATATAATTGCTTTCTCTTTTAGCTAGCCTGGTTACTTCCTGAATTGAACTAACTTCTACACTCTGACGTGGGTGACAGATGTATGACTAGGACAGACAGTGGGGACACTGGGAGTGAGACAAGGATTTATCCCTATTGCTGCTGCTGGCATTTTGGAACCCATTCTCTCTGGAGGGATATCTTGCTCAGACTAGATATAGTGGGGAGGCCCTTGGTCCTGCCTCAAAGCAATGTGCTAGACTGTGTTAACTCCCAATGGGAAGCCTTACCCTCTCTGAGGAGTGGGTGGGGGTGAGATGGGCAGAGGTGCAGGGAGAAGTAGGTGGGGAGGAATGGGAAATGAATTTGGCATATAAAATGAGAAAAGATAACTTTTTTAAAAAAAATAGAAAAGAAAGATCTGACAACTTTATACCAATACACACAAAATAAAGTTAAATAAATTATTTTCTTAGAAAAGGAAGTAGAATGGTGTTTTCCAAAGTAGCTGCTCCACTTTCACTTTAATGCCTGTCATGGAAATAATTTAGAACTTATCACTCTCATTCTTCAAAAAAAAATGGCTAACAGTGAAAAGCAATGATGTTTCTGAGGGCAAACTAAGAAAAATAGCATAGTGAACTCGAGAGAGATAGTTGAGTTTTAAGAAATGCAATATACACAGCATTGATTGTAGGGGAGAGAAGATATTAAGCTGTAAAAGTCAGTATGAAACTGGTCATTTTGGTGACTTGCTGGAGGCTTAGAGGGGATAAGTAAGAGTGAAAAACTCTTGCAGGCTCCATTCAGAAGGTAACTATCACAGTTCAGATTTGTCCTCCAGGAAATCTACCAGCTTCTCAGGAAAAAGCATCTGAGAAAAATATCCTCTGACTTTATCAGGGGACACAGCCAAGGAAAACTGATATAGATTCTCCTTTCTAATAAATGCCCGCTCTCTATCAGGAAGATTGTATCAGAAGAAATGCTGAAACCTGTCATAGCTAATAAAAGGCAATGATATCCCTCACCCTGCTGTAGCCTTCTGGTGCCAGCTGACAGAAATGTATAAGATGCTAGTTAACATAGGGGGCATTGGGGAAATAGATTGAAGGTGCTATACAAGAAGACAGTATGAAAAAAGAGAGGGGGGAATGTTTGTTGTGGGAAGAGAACAGAACACTTAGGAAGAACTTATTCTGAAAGAAAGCACCCTTCACCTGCCCCAACCACTAAAACAATGAATAAGAACACAGAATAGGTCCATCCCCATGCCTATAAGCACAAAAAGCTAAAACATTGGTGTTTTCCTCAAGGAGTAAGGCTTGCGTTGAAAAGAGAAGAAAAAAATAATCATATCTTATTTTGTCCTGTTTGTCTGTCTTGGGAGGCCCTTTCTTTTCTGCAGAAAACTACCTCCTTCACTTACTGATGTGTGGACAATCTCTTAAATGATCATTCTTCAGTCTTTTGTGTGAGAGATGTGAAAGTTTCCTATTGATTTGATGAATGTTTCTAATTTTAACGCCCAAATACTTAAACTATACCCAGTTAAAGAGAAATTCTACAAAATGGTTATGAAAGCCAGACACTTTCAAGTCTGCTTTGGTTTTAGTCTCAAAAAGTGAATTACTTATTCATAATTTGATGAGATGAAAATGATAAAGATTAGATGGGAAAATAAACTACAGCTATGTTGGTAAAAAAAAAAGGAAGGAAGGAAGGAAGGAAGGAA
>NW_004949106.1:10009972-10020485 GCF_000317375.1 Microtus ochrogaster
AGGAAGGAAGGAAAAGAAGAGAAATAGAATGTTCTCTCAGTGACTGGGGGTCAGTCACTAGAAACAAGCCCAGGCACATGGAAAGTTCAACGCCAGAGAAAATATGTTTAAAAGTCGTTATTTTAAGTCAATGTGGAACATTGAAGAAATTTTATTGTAAATTTTTTAAACTACAATTGAAACTCAACAAAGGAAAAACTGAAAGTAATGGAGGGAGTGGTTTGGGAGGGTGGAGAGGACAGTGGATTTGGTGACACCCCTTTGCAGTGTGGCAGCAATCTCATGGAAAGAATTAATGTTAGGCTGGGAAGGGAGTTATATTACATTCAACCAGTAGTTGCTTCTTCTCACTTTTTAGAAATCTCCTTTTTGCTTTCTCTAATTTTTATACTGAATAACTTCACCCAAGTCTAAATTACCTTCTCAGAGGAAAAAAAAATTACCTTGTTTTTCAATATATGAGGGGCAAGATGGCACAGGGTTTTGTTCAGTAACTGTCCGTGTCCATTCCATCGTCTTTCATGATGGTACTTGTGGTGATTCTGCCGAATGTCTGGCCCAGGTCCCTTTGCTTGCTGAGCCGTGATCTGCCACTGATCCCTGCCACGGTGTGTGAGCTTGCCCTTTCATTTCTTGTCTTCAGAAGATTAAACGGATAAGATACTTTGATATTGGAACCATTTGTATGTTCAATGCACATGGAAGGTGAAGGTTAAAAGAGTTTCTTTGTGTCTGCCCAATTCCACTTTCTTGATTTAGTTGAGCCTCAAACATAGTTGAAACACTGGCGGTAGAGTTATAAGTTCAATAGTAGGAAGTGATCATCAGCCTAACTGTGTAATCTTGAATTGACAGGAAAGTCTCTTTCCTGTTTGCCTAGCTTATGAGCCACTTTCCTGATAGCATGCTCTGATTGTATAAGAACTTATTGAGACCTAAGAGACCTTTTAAAGTTGCTTTTATCAATGCCTACAAAGGACATTAACTCTTATGCACAATAGTTTCTACCTTGAATTTCTCTAAAGGATGCCTACATACAGATTACTACTAGTTTGGAATTTTAGTGTAATTTAAATCTTCACTGGACCCATGTGCTGCACAGGAAAGTGTGATATTAAGTAAAAATCAAAACATCTCTTTGTATTTGATTTAGTCAAACATAAAACTGTAAGGGACAATTGAATGTTCTTTTACATCTATTGACTTAGGAAAAGTTCATGTCCGAAGAGTCCCCTTGCAGAGTGATTTTTTGCATAGACTTGGAGGAGCAGACAAGTTCTAGGTAGAGGGAATAGAGTTGTAATTGTTTTCGCAATCATAACAAGTCTTGGTCAGTTGGCTCACAGGAAATATTTATCTTTGTGCCCAGCTAAATTTAGGACCTTAAATAGTTCTAAAATCAGTAAACGAATCTCTAGGCCTGTAAGAATTTGGAAGGTATACATTTGGTCTTTGATAGATATTAAAGAAAGTCATGTGCAGATCTTAGGTATTAATAAAATGGATCTTGTTTGTGTCTTTTAGGGAAACACATTTCCCAAGGGCAAAGTACCCCTAGTACAGTATTTCTCAACCTGTGGGTTGTGACCCTCTCAGGGTCAAGTGACCCTTTCACAAGGGTCAAATATCAGCTATCCTGCAGATAAGATATTTACAGTATGATTCAAAACAGTAGCTAATTACATTTATGAAGTAGCAACAAAAATAATTTTATATATGGAGGTCACTAAAACATGAGAAACTGTATTAAGGATCACAGCATTAGGAAGGTTGAGAATCAATGCCCTAGTATGTAAAGGAGATGGTTCAGAGATAAAAGGATTAAGGCTTGGTTTTTTTTAACAGTCATTGGGAAAATACAGCTCAGATAAAGCTAAGTATTGGCAATATTTAGTATGTGAGTCTTATATCTTTCACAAAAATACATTTAAAGCTATCAAATGATTTGCCACTCTTTCCCAGGGACTTATTGTTCACAAAGTAGTTACAACTGTAATTATCAGGACACAAAGAAAAGTTGATAGAAATGACTTTGTTGGAAACAAATCTAGTTTTTGCTGAGCTTTGAAAGAACAGAGAACCATCTACTTTATGCTATAGCAGAAAGAAACAGTACTTTAGAATTTCATGTTTTCTTTTTGTTAAGTTGATAAAACTAAAATTCAAATATTATAATAAGATTAAAAATTTAAAAATCATATTCTTCATTATTATAAAGATTTAATAATATTGATTTATTATTATAAGTTTGAAATATACTAATAATTTGTAGATTACACTCCCAGAAAATAACCAGTCTCTTAAGGAAACAGAACAATAACCCACTTAGAGTATAGTTTTATAGTATGTACAATTGACCTGCTTCTATAATGTTGGTTAACTATAAATCAAATGTTCCAGCATGCTATTGTTTTAATATTAGTCTTAAAAACTTGTCAGGAAGAGAGAAATTACACACAGTTTTATATTCTGTTCAACTGTGTACACTCCCATCCTAAGCTGATGCACACCTTTCTATTTTTAGGTAAATTTCAAATAAAAAGTGCACTTGAATCTTTTCCTCAGGAACCGCTTTTTCATAACCCTGGGCTGGTTGCCAGGCACTAATGTGATTGTGCTATGGTCAGTGGGAAGTCATTCAGCGGCGCTTTTCCATTCGTAAGAAATGAGGTTGTGAGGCAGTAGATAAGACAAGACAGGAAGAGGAAAGGATGCCCAAGCCACTTCAGGTCATTTCTTTTAAACTTGTGCTTTGGAACAATTTTAGAATCCAATAAAAGTTGTTACAATAGTGAAAAGAGTTCCTGTCTCTCACCCAGGTTCCTTTAATGCTAAAATCTTACAAAAATGGCACTTCCAGTAGCCCAGGCCGGGAAACTGGCATTGATACAATATTATCAACCAAAGCACAGATTTCATTCATAATTCCACATGTTTAGATTCACTTAGCTTTCTTGTGGTTAGTGTTTTTGCATTGTAAAGATTGTCACATGCGTAGATTGTTAAGTGATATGTCACCTACCAGGATTGGGAATGAAGACTTTCCTGGTTCTCCAGAGGAATTTTTCTTGGGCCACTCACGTCTCCACTGTCACCACTCCGTCTTCCCAACCCAAACTCCAAATCACTGACTTCTCCCTGATTGCTGAAGTCATTTTCATTTTAGCAGTCTATGTGAGTGAAATCATAAATTATGTAACATTCGGAGACTTCAAAATTTTTATTTTGAGATCATCGAAGACTCTGAAGAAGTGAGAGTACTTACATTCTAGTTGAATATTTCCCATCACTTTCTCCGGCTCTATCTTACCTAACAAGGGCACAGATGCAGCGTTTCCAACTAAATCATAAATCTCATGCAGAATGAACATTTTTCCATATGCCATTGCAGAAGTGTAGTTTTATAAATTGAATTCATGCTACCACTACCATGAATGAGGAAACCAAACTTCCAAAACTGCAAAGATATTCTTTCTAGCTAATCCTTCTCACACCAACCTAATCCATGACAATCAAAGAAATGTCTTAGATCCCTGAGTTTTAGATTTTCCTAGAAGTTAATATAAAACTATCATATACTATGAGTTCAATCTTGTCCTTTTTCTCTTAACACAATGTTTTGGGATTGATTTAAGCAATGCCTTGTAACAGCAGTTTTTCTGAGTGTTTTCATTGTTCATACATACATACCAATGTTCTTATTTCACTTCTTTTACTCGATGAAAGACATTCAAATTGATTTCTGTGATTCCAGATTTTCAGTATTGCAGAAAAAGTGCAATGAACTTTTGTGGACAAGATTTTTGTGAGGATATTTTCTCCAATATGAATATCACATGTATAGTAGCTAATCTTAATTTTACTGACTTCAGAATCACCATAGAAACTTCTCTTTGGATGGTCCCATAGAAATGGTTTCTAGAAAGGCTTAATTGAAGATGGACAACCCACCCTGCATGTGGTGAGCATTGGACTGCTGAGCTGAATTAAGGAGGAAATAGCAAACCATGAACAGCTTGCATTTTCATCCTCTTAGAATCTAATTTTAAAAGTTAATATTTTAAATATTAATAGCATTTTATTAATCAATATTTTATACTTTAAGAACTTGTCTATCTCAAAGTGATGAAGACTTCCTCATGAAAATTTGATTTCAGGTTAATTGCTTCTAAAACCTATGAGATTGAGATTGATGGTGGTCTCTTGGAAAGAAGACAGACATCTCTAGAGATAGTTTTCTTTAATCAGAATAGCTGAAAAGCCACAGTCTCTCTGTTGAGTGGATACCGTGAATATGTGGCATCAGGGTCATGAGGGTTTAGAGGGTGGGAAAGAGAGAACGTTGGGGTTGGAAGATTTTATTTATAGGTCAATTCTCCTGCAGTCCAGGAGTGGTAGGACACCAGTGGGGTTGGTGTGAGGATCTCCTTATCAAAAGCTTCCACAGGTTTTAAAGGTCAAGTCAACTTTCTTGTCCAGAGTTTCTTGTTTACCCAGTCATTAATGACTAGTTTCTAATCATTAAGCCTTCCTGATCTGAGTTCATTGTTGTGTAAATTGGAAAGTTTAGATAGAGGCCACCTTTGACCTAGCAATATCTGAGTGCCACATTTGTGAGAAGGACATATTTTCCCCTCTTAATTTCTAGAATCTTCCTTGAACCAGAAGTAATTACCTTGTCTGTGTCCCTGCTGGCTGTCATTCTAGTTCTGTGATGCCCACACTGATCTTTTTACCCATATTTCTATTGTATTACTTCTTGGAAAGTAGATAAAACTTTAAAATTTGGTAAATGTAATTTCTTTAACTTAAAAGAAGTGTCACTTTGGTTATTTTTAAGTTCCTCTGTATAAAATTTTAGCATTATCTTGTTCATATCTATGAAAACTATCTCATTAAGATTTTAAGAATAGACAGAATAATACACACATTAAAATTTAGAATTTGTAGTTACTATACCCTCCCAAAATGGAACATTTCACTTTCTAGAGAAAATATATCAAAGCTTACATGGCATATCTGTGTTTTAATTATAAAAGGCTAGCGAAATAATGAAAGCATGCCTTAAACAACTGAAGATATACAACGAGCTAGTTGTTTGGAAGATGAAGCAGGGTAAGTAGCTCAATCCTTTCAGGGGTTGGGACTGCAGTGCTTTGTAGGTCACTCTTGAACAACACAGATTTGGACTGCATGCATCAATTTAACCAAAGCTTTTCTTTTTGAGATTTGTTAATAATTTGAAAAAAATCACAAATGAAATGTATTCCAAAGATATTCTGAAAATTAAAGAAATGCATGCTATAATAAATAAAATGTAAAACAAAAAATGTAAAATAAAATAAAATGTGTACAGAAAATTCTGTTTTATAAACAAATATATAATAAAATGTAAAACAAAGACAGACTTGGTGGTGTAAACTGGGAAAAACAACTACTTAGAAGCCTGAGGGAAGAGGATCCCAAGTTCAAGGCCAGCCTGGGCTGCAGCATGAGTTTAAGGATATATGAGACAAGTTAGTGAGATCTTATTCATTTCACTTTTAATTAAGGATGAAAAGGCTAGTTAGCATAGCTTTGTGTAGAACATTCACCTAGCATTCAAGAGAGCTCAGGTTCAGTTCTCAGTGCAACAGAGAGAACAATTACAATTTATGAAAACCTGTCTGTATAAACACTTCCAAACCACACACGGCATCATTCATAGTGGAGACAAAAGTAAACAAAGAGAAAATGTAGTCTTTTAATGGCAATTGTAGAGGGTAAACTACAGTATACACAATGATACTTCATAGTCACACACTTTTAAGCCTAATTCATTAAAATTAAACATTAAAAAGAGAAAAAAATGCTAAACCAATCCATAGCAATAATTCAAAGATAATTAATTCCAGATTCACCCTAACACAGTAAATCAGAGGTGACATGGGCATGTTTACAAAGGTCTGATAGAAGATATAATCACTTTGGTTTTTTGGAATAGAGTTATTTTTCAGAACTGAAAACTAAACAAAGCAGTCTGTTTAGTTTTAATGACTTAGAAAAAAGAATTTATACTTACATATGAAGGTACAATGCTGTGTATACTCTAATAAGATTTTATGCTAGATAAATTTATGTGGAAATCCGAAATTAACTTTTAAAACTTATTTGCATGCTATAGTAACTTATATGATGAAATTAATTCTGTAATATTTAAGCTATCTAACTTTAAATAAACTTAATATCAAGATTAAGGACATGGAAAATTGAAATCTCTCAGTGCTCTGATGAGATTAACATCTTTCATTACAGAACAGAAAGCCAACAAACTTATTTAAATGACATGTTGATTTCTTGATATTTTTATTAACTAAGGACATGTTTTGAGCATTCATAGTTTTAGAAAGATGCAATTGACTATTCTAAGAGAGCAAAATCTTACCCAACCAGAGAAAATTATCTTACCTCCCTCCAGCACCTAAACCATAGGCAGAAGATACTGGAACCTGAGCGGACCTTCTTTCAAAATTTTATAGGAACACCTGCTAGTGATAATGATGCTTGGGGTGAACAAGAATATCCTAATAACAATGGCAATTAATTAATTATTTAATCAATGTTTATTATTTGATATTTATGTTATACTCACATTAATAGTTTATATTAAAATTTATATACTTTGTATTAGTAATATATATTAAGTTATAGCAATTTATATAAATAATATAAATTTATATGTTAATGTTTATAATTAATTTAATATTTGGAAACAGAGTAAAACTGTGAGCTGGAAGTATTAACACTCCCATCATTTGTATAAGGAAAATAAGTTACATGGTTTTGTTTAGATACAATGCACAGAGAATGCTACACGCCTTTGCGACCTGATGCTTTTACAAGGTTGATTGAAAGTGACTTCATGCTGCAAACAGTACAGTTGACTACAACACTCCACAGACTTGCAGTATGACTACATCACAAGAATGCAAATATTTCCACATCTTCAAAAACATGGTTTATTTGCCCGGGCCTGTCTTTGGGTCCAACAACAGATATCTATTCTTCTTTTCTTAATTTGTTACTCCTGTTGATTTGTTCAATACATTTTTCATATCCCCTTGCTTTCAGCATGTGGTTTCCGCTCTTGAAATTTTCTTTCTGTTTTTCAAGGAAAATTTTCAAGCTAGTATTTAAACTGCATCACCTCCTGGGTTTTGCTATGTCTTGTCTGTTTCTCTCTGTGTTTGTTGGAAGTTGCAACTGTGGGTGACAGGGCTTCTATGCCTAACTTGAGACTACAAAGGAGAAGGATCTATTCTCAGTTTCTCTAGCTCTTACAAAGAACTGCTAAAATGATATGGATCCTTTGTCTAACTCAACTGAGTATGATGCTTGATTTCCTGTGAGATATGTGGATATATGTATAACAAATCCCTATACACCAAGCAGAGCTTGTCTAAGTGGACCTGGAAAACAGTGCCAATGAATAGAATAGAAAACGATGAAACACAATCCCACTTGTTTTCATTGTTTATTATAAACTCTCACAAAGTAATGTTATGGTTGGTAAGGAAAAAAAAAGGCTTGAAGTTGTTTTCTGAAACTTTTACATTAGCTCCCAATTAACAAATTTTAATCAAGCATTTCATAATTTATTCTGCATTTTCAAGGAAATCCTCTTTTCCATTAATTCAGATTACAGGTTGTGCACTATAAAGAATAAACTATGATTAGAGACAATGGAAATAAAAAGATGAAAAGAACACACCTAACCTTACTCAGCATTAACTGAATGATTAAGCCCTGACTTGTAATAGGCATATCTTGTATTATGACTTTTTAAAAGAGAGTTGAAAATCAGATGAAATACATTCTACACTTTGAAATGAAATATTGCCTTCATCTGACAAATAATGACTTTGAATATGCCTGTTAAAATGCCAGGCGTTTTCCCCACACCAGCACCACCACCACAATTTCTTAGGTTCATTTATTCATTTTATTTTATGTGTATCACATGCGTGCAAGGACCCATCAAAAGACAGCATTGATTCCTTCAAACGGGAGTAACAGGTGGTTAAGATCTGCCCTGTGGTTGCTGGGAGACAAACTCAGGTCCTCTGCAAAAGCAATAACTACTCTTAACTACTGAGCCATCTCCCCAGGTCCTTGATCTCCTATAAGGGTGTATTAATTAATGGTGATTTGTGAAAACATAGTTTCTGTTCCAGGCTCATTATCTAGAAGAGAATCTCTGAAAATTACTTCAATCTAGTTGGCCAGGTGGGCTTGGTATTTTCCACTTAAGTAGATAATAAATAATTAGTGTGATTGATTATTGATAGTAGAAATGGAAAATGCAACAGATGAAGAAGGCAAGTAGCATATTCCACCTGAAATCTGCACCTTAGCATTGGTGTCTAACAGTTGTTTCTAGTAGACTTCTACTGTGTGTCATCTAATTCCCGTGACACGGGAGATAATTTCCCCCTTTTATAAAGGAGAATACTGTTACTAGAGTCTTCACATGACATTCAGTTAGTATAGCCTAGAAACCAAAAGTCAAATACTTGTCCGACTTCAGTACCATTTCTTTGAGCATGAAAAAAAAATACCTTCGATGTACTCTATGATAACGACATGAAGGAACTTGGAAGAAAGGGACGACATCATTCTCTTCTGACAAAACTAGAAGGTAATGTATCTGTTAATATCAATATTATTGTGCGTCTACTACAAATTTTATTTTTGGACACCAGAAGAGCGTTCTATACATGCTAATGAAAATATAAGATTACTAGATGAACAAATGATTGAGTACTAAAGGAGGCATCATGCAGCACTCATGGTAGAATGTTCGATTCTCCTTCAGGAAGCTTTTCTAATCACTGTAACAGGAGGAATAGACAGAGCAGTTAGGAAATACTGTACAAAGAAAAAAGTGCTCAAAAATATACTGCTGGATGCATTTAACCAGTTATATTTAAGAATATGTGTAGAGTACTTCCCACTTTCTCTTCTATCAGGTTCAGTGTGTTTGGACTGATATTGACTGCATGTACTGGCTTTGTAGGAGCCTAGGCAGTTTGGATGCTCACCTTACTAGAAATGGATGGAGGTGGGGGTTCCTTGGACTTTCCACAGGGCAGGGAACCCTGATTGCTCTTCAGGCTGAGAAGGGAGGGGGACTTGATAAGGGGAGGGGGAGGGAAATGGGAGGCGGTGGCGGGGAAGAGACAGAAATCTTTAATAAATAAATAAATTTAAAAAAAGAATATGTGTATATGTACAAATACATATCGGCATGCAATAAAAATTGATGAAGAATGATGCCATGATTAAAGGAGCGTAGGGAGGGACATATGGGAGGATTTGGAGGTGAAAATGTTGTAACCAAAATATACTCTTAAAAATAAACAACAACAACAACAACAACAACAACAAAAATAAAAAAAAACCAAAAAAAAGCAACAACAACAACAAAAAAAAAACACTTGAAGAGCCGTAAGTGCATTAAATTGGTGAACAAGTCTGACGGAACGTTACTGGTGGGCCATATTCAATATAGACCCTTTCTTCATTAATTTCTATGTGCTGGAGCAGAGAAAGTAAATGCTTTGGATAAAGAAAGTAGTAAAAAATTAACTTGAAGAGGAAAGCTAGCAACACAAATTTTCAGGAAAAAAAAATCTCACTTTGACATCTTAATTAAGATATGTATGCTTTTGCATAAATAATTTGCTAATATCATCCTGACAGTGGTTGCATAAATGCATTTTTCTAGAGAGGCTAGAAAAGTGTTAGGAGTCTGCCAGTTGCGAGTTCCAGGTGCATACCATTAATCTCAGCACTCCAAACTGAGGCAAATCTCTGAGTTTCTGAGTTTGAGGTCAGTCTGGTCTACAGAGGTAGTTCCAGGACAGCAGGGGCTACACAAAGAACCCCTGTCTCAAAAAAGTATCACTTAATAAGAATTTTCTATTATAATTGATCAAATATGTTAATAATGTAATACAAGGAAACATATCTTTATGTACGGTTTTATTTGTTGCTTATAGTATTGCTGCAGGTGTGGCCTAGAAACAGGGATCTTGATGTATTGTCTTTCAAAGATGGTTTAACAGAAAAAGAAGAAAATGTGAGGCAGGATTCCACATTAAAAACTGTATTTTTAAATATAAATTTCTTTCATCTTTATGCTACTGTGAAGTAGAAAGTATGATTGTCTTATATTTAGCAGTACAAGTAGAACATTCTTAGAAAATACCTTCCAGGAATTAAGAATTTGTGCTTGGAAGAGGAAAAGAATAGAGATTTAGTGACATGAAAAGGCACCCACCCCCAAATAAGCACTAAAATGAGAGGAAATAATTTAATATCAAATATGTTATCTGCCTTTCATTATTGCTGTTGTCTTTATCTTAGGTTACTTATTTCAACAGTTAAAATTTTTAATTACCAATTATGGATTTTATTTTGTTGGGCCACTCTTTTTTGCTGTTGTTTTTTGTTTGTTTGTTTGTTTTGTTTT
>NW_004949106.1:10020655-10040219 GCF_000317375.1 Microtus ochrogaster
TGTTCAGCAAGTCCGGTTTTATCCCATGTTTTTTCAGACCCAGGCCAGCTGGCCTTGGTGAATTCCCGAAAGAACTTCCCCATTGTCTCAGTGTGTGGGTGTACCCCTTGCGGTCCTGAGTTCCTTGCTCGTGCTCCCCCTCCTTCTGCTCCAGACAGGGTTTTTCTGTGTAACTTTGGAGCCTGTCCAGGAACTAAATCTGTAGACCAGGCTGGCTTCAAACTCACAAAGATGTGCCTGCCTCTGCTTCCCAAGTGCTGGAATTAAAGGCGTGTACCACAACTCCCAGCTGTTAGGTCACTCTTATTGATGATATTTCAATTTCAAACTTTAGTGTATAGTAATCATGATGTAAAAAATGTACTTGACTCTTCTTGTAATCTACCTGTAGATTAACTGTCATGTTTTCTATTGAAATACTACTCTAGAGAACAAAACAACAAAAAACAATCCAATGTGTACAAAGGCTATCATTTTGGGGACATGCTACAGGAAGGAAGTCAAACACTATTACTTGAATTTTGCAGACTCAGACAGATAGGGGGATCAAAAAGACTCATATTAGAACAAATGCAAGATTTTAATTCCATCTTGTTCTGGGATATTATAGATGGGTTTCCGATAAAGCCAAATTCAAAAGTAAAATTCCTGATTTATTTGGGCAAAGCAGTACCGGGTGACCCTCCAGTCACCCAGAGATTGAAGGGAAGAGGGAAAAATCACATGGCGGGTCTAGAGGAGGGGGCTTAATCTGCCTGTAGGCTCGGGGGTGATGACGTGTCTGTCACAGAGTGGGTTTGGACCCAAGTATGGTTTGCTTTTAAGTAGAGTCTTGAGTAGCTAACAACTACGAGGGAGGAGCCTCTGCCACCAAACTGGACTTTTTGGAGGTTTTTCGCAAAGAGTGGGGTTTTGAGAGGAAGGAATGATGGGATCAAGCAAGGATGAGCTGGAGATTCCAGAAGCACAATTATCACAGAGAAGCTGTAAAGTGGCTAGTTATTAGCAAGGTACTCTTTGTGTTTGGTATGGGCTTGGTAAACTTTCTCTGCAGGGTACTGAGATAGAAACTAGGTAACATCAAAGGAAATTGTCATTTACTGACCAAATTCTGGTCCTTCTGGGTTGATTGCTGTAGAAATTTTAAGTTAGAATTTGATGTCTTTCATGGTCTGGCCCTTGTCTCTCTTCATACCCAGTCTCTCACACTAGTTTAATTTCAACATTGCAAAAATTATTAACACATTTTTGAAGAAAACATATGATGAAAATAACATTTCAGTATTGATATTAGTATCACCCAGACACCAGCACAACAAAGAAGACTCAACAACTTTCTCCTTTAAAAAAAAAAAAAAAGAAGGGTTCTTACAACTGTCTAATGGAAAGAATAAAAACAAATTATTTTGCACAATAGGCAGAAAGGAATTTGGAATTGCTCATGGTAGAGAAACATACATGGAGGCTGAATGTCACTTACTAGATTGTCTCGAGACATGCATGTCTAAAATAATCAAAACACTTTTCATTTATCACAAAAATGAATAATAACTTAAAAATGACGGTCACTGTGTTAACAGTGGAATATCACAGCAGCTGAGAGGACATCATTCTTTCTTTCCCTAGACAGTTTTGTGAAACCATGTAAGGTATATTAAACTATCTAGAAGTTGTGACTAAACTGCTTTGTGGGAAAATATGAGATTTTGATAACGGATGTGTTACCTCTTCGGAAGTAGCTCTGGCTTTGTCAGATAGTAGCAAGGACCAAGCTTTCTTCAGTGGGTTATGTGATTCAGTGGGTTATGTGATGTGATGTGTACAGTAACAAAATTGATCCTATTAGATCTACAGTACTTTGTAAACCGTAGTTTCAAATGGTGATTTTTAAAGTTCTATAAATATTTTAGTGAGACTTTACAAAGTGTAAAATACATATACAGAATAAACCTTGTTCCTGTGCTTGTATATATGAAGGAAAATGCACATATGACTTTGATAATTTAGTTCAGCAATAAATGCTTTACTAAAAATGTGACAAGATACAGCAACTAAATGGTCATCATTTAAAACAAGGCTAAAAAGGAGACATGATTTGTTTGCTGGTCAAACCAAGATTTTCATAAGGAAAAATTTGGATTCTTTCCTTTCCTTAAAACATAAAGAGAAAATGAGAATGTTTTCTTTAGATGTAAGCTGATCCATGAAGAAAAGCAAGAGAGCATTTGCTTTTCTGCAAATTGCCTTTCAAAGGGTGCAACAAGAGAATAATAGAAATCTTTTCTGAGCCACAGGCAATCTTGATTATAAAAATGGATAAAAAGATTACCATAAAACACAAACACATGCACGGTGTCTCAGAATTCCTGAGATTTTTCTAGAGGTCACAGGTTACCTAGAACAAAATGACCTCACTGGCCCCGAGTTTTGCAAGAAGTGTACAGACAAAAACTCACAAGAAAATGACATGATTTTAGTTAGAAATAAGGCAATTTCCAGTGGAAAAAAAAAAAAGCTGTTTACAGGAAAAGCAATTATACTAAGCATAACTTTCCCAATGATTTTGTAAAATAACAACTTATTTAGAATTCAAATACAGTTCAACGCATTTAAATTGCCACTGCTATTTAAAACAATTTTCTGCTGGGGAAAATAATTTACCTCCTAACAACATCCAAAAGCTCTTTGAAATGGGCAAAATGATGGCATTTGAAACAGTACAGCTAGGTGATGAATTTCTGCTGACACAGACTTGTTCAAATGAAGCAGGACTGTAGCCACAATGGGATGGATGTTTGAGGATAAGTGGAACTTCATGTCCCCCACGACTGCCAGGAAGTCAAACCCCAAATATAAAAACTTCAGATGGAAAGGCCTTCTTCAAGAGAAGGCATTCACGAATGTCGCCATATTTGGCTGACGCTCCAGGTAAGCGTGACTTGGGCTTTGTAGAAGCTTAGAGCTGGTCAAAGGGAGTTTTCTGTTTAATTCATTTGCTTTTTATCACTGGGTTAAAATCCTATGCTTGAGGAAAATCTTACACTTGAGGAATTTCAGAGAATTCTGCAGGAAGACATTCCATGGCCTCAGGGCCTCACAGATGAGAAACAAAACTACTTTCATTAAATATAGCTTATATATGCCTACTTACACTGATTATTCTTTTAAAAATTAATATTTCCTTTAAAAGTATATACAATGAAGCTTAAACAAATTGAATAACCAGGAAATGCTGATCAGAGGGCCAATTGCACTACTTTCTCACAGAAAAGAAAACGATTGTAAACAGCAAACATTTTTTTCATTAATATTCTTTCTATACTTGATCCTAATTGCTTAATTTGTTAAATTGTATCTCTTTATCATTGCTAATTATTCATGTTTAGCTTAATTTACATTGTAATATTCATATAATAGAAAATGAAGAACTAATAAATAAGAAACTATTGGTTTGTTTTGATTCACAAATAAATCCTCTGTAAGCAAAAATTTACAGAAATCAATTTTGACATTATAGATAAGAAAAGTAGTTAACTATATTTAAAGAAGCCAAACTTTTTTACATTAGTGATTATGATTCATGTATTTATAAATCCAAAATTCACAGTAAATGTACTTTTCTAATATGCCCAAACACTATAATATATATATATGTAATACATATTTATTCATTCTTAGAGTATATTTTAAACATCTTTTCACTTTTGCTCTAACTTTGAAATTTTGACCATTTGGTTTTTTTAAAATATACTATCTTTTCATTCAGTGATATTGATGGTTTGACTTCAGGGAGTGTTCCTTCATCTTCTGAGCGTTTCATCTTCAGATACTAAAGACTTTCCTTTGCAGTCACTGTGCCAAGACTAGGTTTATTTTTTCAGTGTGATTCTGAATTAGGTCACTTCCGCCATTTGTTTTACCAATGGCTATTTTTGCTGTACTTGCTTCTAGGGCTAATTCTAAACACTGAAGAAAAACTTGTGAATGAGTGTTGCTAAGTAGCTCTTACAATTTAATTTAATTTAATCTTTGCAAAATGATTTTCAGCATACCATAGGTATGTATCTAATGGGCTAACACAGTCACAGTCTAGAAAAGCATAAATAAGGTAATTTCAAAATTATATAAATAAGTTTCTTAAGCATGTATACATAATTTGGAACACTATCCTACAAAGTATTAATTGAGTTGGAACTATAAATTATATCCTTCATTAATGTTAAATAAACTTTTTGTCATTTGTCAGTAGAATGTTAGTTATTTCATGTGAGAAGGTAATCACTACGCTCATAATAAATCATACCAGATACTTGTAAAGGGAAAATTACAAAAATTTTCCCTCCAAAATGATATTAAGGTATTATGAATGGCCTTTACCAAAAAGCAAAAGGAATAAGACCAAGGTCAATTTTTGTTGCCCATAATTCATTGGAGCATGATCAAACCAGTGGCCAGCCCCTTGAAGACAACTAAGTCCTTCCCCATCCCCACCCACTGGCAAAAGCCATCAACTATAAAGAGTTACACTTTAGCATTTTTATCACAATTTCTAAGGACTGTCTTCAGTGTCTTCGTGTTTGGAACGCTTCTTTGCAGGGAGGCATCATCACAGAAGCCTTCAATGTCTCTTATTCTCAAGTATGAGTTTGCAGTCATTGATACCACTGCAAAAGAAATTGTCTTGCCCATAACAACCAGCTGTAGCATGGGTCATGAATTTCCAGTGGCAGCACAGACCTGTGGCATCCACACGGCCTTTGGTGGCATCCTAGAACATGGTCCTCCCCATCACCTCTGGCAGCAGCACCGACCATGGTCATCAACATGCCTTCCAGCTGAAGCATGCATCACTAATATCAACATGGTTGTGGAGATACAGAACTGCCTTAGAGTGCAGGCTCCTTCTGGAACAGATGACAAAGTTAGGAAACGGTTGCTTGGCAAACCAAGCATAAATGAAAACATACTTTCTCTGCCCATTTCTCAAACATTCTGTCACAGTCTGTATCCTGGATAAGGAAGTGGCCTTTGAGCTCAGTTCTTCACGGTCTACCAGATATAAAGGAGTGTTCTGCTTCTGTATACATGTTGTCTTATTGCTATGTACTTCTTTTCATTTTTATTACTGTTATTAATTGAGGTATTTTTTCTTACAAGGTGAGACAAGAGTTTCTCATGATCAAGTAAGTGAGTAAAGGTGGGGTTTGGAGTTGAGGTAATGCTTTTTAGTCTGTATAAAAAGCCACACAAAATAAAGCTTGTTGTGCAGTTGTTCATACTCTGAACCCCCTGTGTCCTGATTTGCGCAAGACCCTTACCCAGAGACCCCAACACACTAAATGTTGACAATGGTCTCTAGGGGCAGCACAGAACAGGAACAGAGACATCAACATGGCCTCAGGTGACAGCATAGAGCACAGACAAACCAGAAACACCAGCATGGCCTCTAGAGGCACTACAGAGGCAGCGGGCATCCATTGCCTGCAACTGCCATGTCTCTAGGTCCATCTCTCTGCTGCATACTGCCACCCCATTCTGTCATCTCTTTCGCCTCTCTATTACAAATTCATTTATTCAAGTGGCAGAGCAAACTTCTGTATGTCATATGGTCTGTTATCAGCCCCAAACTCCTTTACATGCAAACACTTATTGCAGCAAGTCATTGGTCTAGCTCAAGGTTTCTGAAGCACCATAAATACTGGACAATCACTGAGACTCATCTTGTTTACCCCATTGTTGTCCAGAGTCATTCTGTATAGAAAGCTCCAGGCAAAGCTCCCTGCAACTGCCCCACAGGCTAACTGGGCATGACCACTCTGCTTATTTGAACCCACGTTCTCCTCCGCACAGTAGGACAAGCAGTGCAAACTACAGCAGCGGCTCCATGTGAGGTGAATTCTTTTCGTTTGTTATTTTGCTTTGTTTTGTTTTTACATCCCAACCGAAGTTTCCCTTCCCTCCCTCCTTTCTACCGAGTCCCCTCACTCCCACTCCATCCACTTCTCCTCCACTGTTTCTCTTCCGACACAGGGAGGCATTCCACGAATTTCAGCCAGCCATGGTATATCAAGTTACAGTGAGACTAGGTGCCTCCTCTTCTATTAAGGCTTGGTAAGGCAAATTAGTAGGAGGACTAGGTCCCCAAAACAAGCAACAGAGTCAAAGACAGTCGCTACTCCCACTGCCAAGAGTCTCACATGAAGACCAAGTCACACAAGGAACATATCAGCAGAGGGCCTAGGTCAGTCCCTGGTTGTTGGTTCAATCTTTGTGAGCCTTTATGAACCCAGAAAGGTTGATTCTGTGGGTTTTCCTGTCATGCTTTTAACACAACTGAGTCATACAAAATGAATTGTAAAGACATTTCATACTGGGGTTTTGCTTCCTGCTATATTATAGAAGTGAAGTTATTTTTTTAATGTTTTTCTTATCCATCACAGTGTTCTCATATGCCAGTAGACTCGTACTCTTTTGAGTAGAATATAATAATGTACCAGGGGTAAAGCAGACAGAAGAAAATAAAGCGGTACTTGCAGTCAGAAAAGCTGCCGTTCACACAGATCTGTCTTTCTGATTGGGCCGTGACTTCAACTGACTCTTTGAAGCTGAGTGATTTCATCACAGTAGAGGTATTGATTCTGAACCCACAGCACTTTTTAGAGAAATAATCAAGATAACATTTGTGAAAAGCCTCACGTGAATCTTGGCAACTGAATGGCCGTTGAAGAATGCTCACTTTTCATTCCATTTAGCAACTCAGCATATGTTTAATTTTAATAATATTTTTCATTTATTTTACATACCAACCAATTTCGCCTAACTCCGATCCTCCTATCTCTTCCCCTTTCCCATCTGCCCCACTCTCCATCCTCTCTTCCTCCATCCCCATTCAGAAAGGGACAGGCCTCCCCTGGGCACATCAAGTTGAGGCAGGACCGAGCTTCTCCCCTTACGTGTAGGTGGCTCCAGGTAATCCAGCATGGGGAACAGGTTACCAAAAGTCAGCAAAGTGCCAGGGAGAGGTCCTGCTGTCACTCTCAGAAGCCTTACTAAAAGACGAAGCTACACAATTGTTATCCACCTGCAGAAGACCTAGGTCGGTCCCGTTCAGGCTCTCTGACTCTTGGTCCAGCATCCATGATCTCCTGCGAGCTCAGGTCAGCTGATTCTGTGGGTTCCCCCATCATGACCCCCCAGACTGGTACAATTCCTGCTCCCTTTCTTCTCCAAGACTCTCAGAACTAGCTCAGCACAGTGCTTCTCTGTGGATCTCTGTCTCGGCATCCATCAGTTACCAGATAGAGTATATCCCTGATGACAATTAGAGAAGTCAACAATCTGTTTACAGTAGATGGTCAATTCAGGCACCCTCTCCACCACTGCTAGGAACTTTAGTTGGGGGTCATTCTTGTGGGTTTCTGAGGGTTTCCCTTGCACTAGGTTTCTCCATAACCCCAAAATGTCCCCTACCAAAACATTTCTTTTGTTACTCTCCCCATCCAACCTGCCTCCAACCCTCCTACTGCACCTAGCCCACTGATCATGCACCCTTTATTTCCCATCCCTCCAGTCCCTCAACCCCCACACCCAGTTTGTCTGGGAGATTTTTTTCTATAGCCCCTTCACAGGGAAAACTATGCATACTTCTTTGAACCCTCCTTATCTACTCTCTCTGGAGACTAGCTCTCTGACTTTGGATTGTAGGTTGGTTATCCTATCCTTTACTTTTAAGAACCACCTATAAGTGATTACATGCCATTTTTTTTTCTCAGTCTGGGTTACCTCACTCATAATGAATTTTTCTAGTTGCATCCATTTGCCAGAAAATTTCATGAGGTCATCATTTTTTACAAGTGAGTAGTACTCAATGTGTAAATGTACCACATTTTTCTTATCCATTCTTCAGTTGAGGGGCATCTAGGTTCGTTCCATGCTTTGGCTATTATGAATAATGCTGTTATGATCATAGCTGAGAAAGTGTCCTTGTTGTATGGTTGCACATCTTTTGAGTATATGCCTAAAATTAGTATATCTGGGTCTTGAGGTAGATTGATTCCTAATTTTTAAAGAAACCATTGAACCGATTTACAAAGTGACTGTAAAGGATGAACTCCCACAAGAAGTGGAGGAATGTTCCCCTTACTCTATGTCCTTTCCAACATAAGCTGTCTTCAATGTTTTGATCTTAGTCATTCTGACAGGTGTAAGATTAGATATCTCAGAGTCATTTTGATTCACATTTCCCTGATGACTAAGGATGTTGAGAAATCCTTAAGTGTTTTTCAGTCATTTGAGAGTCTTCTGTTTTGAATTCTCTGTTTATATATGTACCTCATTTTTAATTGGTTATTTGGTATTTTGATGTCTAACTTCTTGAGTTCATTATATATTTTGTAAATGAACCCTCTGTCAGGTGTGGGGTTGGTAAAGATCTTTTTTCTCTCTGTAGGCTGCCATTTTGTCTTATTGACAGTGTCCTTTGTTTTGTAGAAAATTTTCAATTTCTGGAGGTTCCAATTATTAATCATCAATCTCAGTGTCTATGCTACTGGTGTTATACTCAGGAAGTGGTCTCCTGTGCCAATGAATTCAAGGCTACTTCCCACTTTCTCTTCTATCAGGTTCAGTGTAACTGGATTTATGTTGAGCTGTTGATCCACTTGGACTTGAGTTTTGAACACAGGGGATAGATATGGATCTATTTGCATTCTTCTACATGTCAACATCCAGTTATGCCAGCACAGTTTGTTAAAGATGCTTTCTTTTTTGCATTGTACAATTTTGGCTTCTTGGTACAAAATCAGGTGTTCATAGATGTGTGGATTTATTTCAGGGTCTTTATAGCTGTTTTATTACTATAGATCTATAGTAGAGCTTGAAGTCAGCGATGGTGGTGCCTCTGAAAGTTTCTTTATTGTACAGGATTGCTTTAGCTTTCCTGTTGTTTTTTTTTTTCTATATGAAACTAGGTAATGTTCTTTCAAAGACCGTGAAAAATTGTGTTGAGATTTTGTTGGGGATTGCATCAAATCTGGAGATTTCTTTTGGTAAGATTGTCGTTTTTATTATGTTGAGCCGACCTATGTAACAGCATGGGGATCTTTCCATTTTTTGGTATCTCCAGTTTCTTCCTTCAAAGGCTTAAAGTTCTTGTCATACAGGTCTTTCACTTGTTTGCTTAGCTAACACAAGATGTTTTATATTATTTGTGGCTATTGAAAAGGACGATATTTCTCTGGTTTCCTTCTCAGCCCTTTCATCATTTGTATACAGGAGGACTACTGTTTTGTTTTGTTTTTTTTTAATTTATCTTGTATCCTGGCATGTTACTGAAGGTGTTTATCATCTGTGCATGTTCCCTGGTAGAACTTTTGGGTTAACTTATGTATACTCTCATATCATTTTCAAAAAGCAAAGTTTGATTTCTTCCTTTACAATCTACAACCCCTTGATCTCCTTTTGTTGCTTTATTGCTGTAGCTAGAACTTAGAGCACTATATTGAGTAAATATGGAGAGAGTGAACAGCCTGTCTTCTTCCTGATTTTAGTGGAATCGCTTTGAGTTTCTCTCCATTTAAGTTGGTGTTCACTGTCAGTTTGCTATAAATTGCTTTTATTACTTAGGTATGTTCTTTGTATTGTATCCTTGATCTTACCAAGACCTTTATCATGAAGGGGTGCTGGGTTTTGTTAAATACCTTTTCATCAGCCGGGTGGTGGTGGCGTATGGCTTTAATCCTAGCACTCGGGAGGCAGAGGCAGGCGGATCTCTGTGAGTTCGAGGCCAGCCTGGTCTACAAGAGCTAGTTTTAGGACAGGAACCAAAAAAGCTACAGAGAAACCCTGTCTCGAAAATAAAAAAAAAAAAAAAAACCTTTCCATCATCTAATGGGATAATCATGTGCTTTTTTACATTCAGTTTGCTTATTTGGTGGATTACATTGATAGCTGTTTTTTATGTTGAAAATAAGGGATGATGCCTATTTAGTCATGGAGTTTTGATGTGTTGTTGAATTTGGTTTGCCAGTATTTATTGAGGATTTTTGCATCAATGTTCTTGAGGGAGATTGGTCTGTAATTATTTTTTTTATTCCATCTTTGTATGGTTTGGGTATCAGGGTAACTGTAGCCTCATAAAAAGTTTGGTAATGTTATTTCTGTGTGGAATAATTTGAGGAGTATTGGTATCAGATCTTCCTTGAAATTCTGGTAGAATTACGCACTGAAACCTCTGGTTGTGGGCTTTTTTTTTTTGAAGGGGGATTTTAATGATTGCTTCTATTTCTTTAGGAGTAATGGGTAGTATTTAAATTGCTTCCTAGTATTGATTTAATTTTGGTAACTGTTACCTAGCCAGAAAATTGTTCTTTTTTTTTCAGATTTTCCAATTTAGTGAAATACAGGTTTTTGAAGTGTGACCTGATGATTCTATTGATTCTATGGATTTCCTCAGTGTCTATTGTTATATCTCCTTTTTCATTTCTGATTATGTTAATTTTGATATTCTCTCTGTCTTTGCTTAGTTTGCAAAAGGGTTTGTCTATCTTGTCAGTTTTCTCAAAGATCCAATTCTTTAATTTATTTTCTATGTTGGTTTTTTTGTTTCTATTTTATTGATTCCAGTTCTATGTTTGATTATTTTATGCCATCTATTCCTCCTGGATGAGTTTGCCTCTTTTTGTTCTAGAGCTTTCAGGTGTGAGATTTCTCTAAATTCTTTATGTGAGCACTTAGTCCTATAAACTTTTCTCTTAGCACTCTTTTCATAGTGCCTCATAATTTTGGGTGATTTTACATTCATTTTGTTGAAACTAGAAAGTTTTTAATTTCTTGTCATTATTTCTTCGTTGATCCAGTCGTAATTCAGATAAGAATTGTTCGGCTTTTATGAGTCTGCCGGCTTTCTGCAGTTTGTGTTGTTGTTGAATTCTAACTTTAACTCATGGTGATCTGATAATATATATGCATTTTTTAATATCATTGTATACATTGAGATTTGCTTTGTGACCAAGTATGTGGTCAGTTTTAGAGAAGGTTCCATGAAGTGCTGAGAAGAAGATACATTCTTTCGTGTTTTGGTGACATGCTCTGTAGATGTCAGTTAAGTCCACTTGAGTCATAATGCCTATTAGTTTCCTTATTTCTCTCTTAATTTTCTGTCTGTCAGACCTATCCAACAATGAGAGTGGGATGTTAAAATCTCCCACTTTTGGTGACTACTATTTTATTGTTATGTGGCAATTATTGTTATACATAAGCTTCTACAAACTAAAAATGCCTGAACGTTGTAATTCATTGTTGTTTTGAACAAATGAATGCATGTAATTTACTCTAATTTAGTTTTAAAATAAGGATTGTTACATACTATAAAAATTTAGATGTTATCAGCATATAGGAATTAGAATATTTAAATTACACCTGGTCTTGGCAGGAGCTTAATTTTCTTTTAGAGTGCCCTATATTTCTTCCCATGAATTAAAGCTGATTAGCCTGTGTGTGACACTCTTCAAATTCAAAATGATTTTCAGCTCTCTAAATTCTTAACAGCCTTAATAGCCTCCAAATGTAAGGGGATGCTAATTTAAGGATTATGATTATGAGGTTCATGAACCTCCCAGTTTCTAAGACTTTATCATTCACTGTTTTCTAAGGATGAAGTTGCAGTGCTACAAAGGGGGCATTGTGTGATGTAATATCCATTTGTTTCTTAATATAAACAGTCATACAAGCAGGAAAATGCAATAATAAAGAATTTAATACGTTGTTAATAACATATATTTTAACCTTGTAAGTTTTCAAGTTGTGAATTAATGTGAGAACAGAATTCTGATCAGAGAAACTGTTCTTCCAGAGGTCCTGAGTTCAATTTCCAGCAACCACCTGGTGGCTCACAACCATCTATAAAGAGATCTGGTGCCCTCTTCTGGCCTGCAGGCATGGAGGCTGAACACTGTGTACATAATAAATAAATAAATAAATAACTACTAGGGGGAAAATAATAATCCTTTTGAAGTTTAATTTCATTTGCTTTTATCAGGTTGCTGGATAGATGAATTAAGAAACAATAAACAGGCCAAAGTTTTATGTCATTGTCATGTGTATAACTGGTTAAAGATCTCAAATGGGGAGATATTTTCATGTTGCCACTGGGAGTCAGCTGTGATCATACAAGATACCTGATGGGGAGTTGTTGGCACTGGAGATTTATTTGAGCAGAATCATTGGTGTTTGGTTACTGTGAGCATTTGATGACATGTCCCCCAAAGCCTTTGTGTGAATGTTGCTCCCCAGAGGGGTATGTTGAGAGGTGGTAGAACCTTTTCTAAGTTAAGATGGAGAGGAACATCCTAAATTCACGGGTGATCTGTATTTTATAGGATTAAAAGACTCTAATCTCTTCCTTTTTCCCCCCTGCCTGACCTTAATTAAGGGTTTGGTTTCATAATGAAACTTTTAGAACTTTAAGTTAAATTTGACCTGTATTCATTATAAGCTCATTGCTTTAAGTAAATTTGGTAAAGCCAAGCTGACTGTCTTGGTTTATGTGCAGGTTTAGAATAAATGAATCCTGCTAATTTAACTAAAGAAAAATTTGCTTGATGGGTCACAGTTCAATTTCTTTGAGTCTACTTCATAATAAATGCGCTTCCTGGCGAATTCTATGGGATTTCCCATAAATTGCCTTATTTTTCTGAGCCTTGAAACAATAATGCTCACTTAACTTTGAATAAAGTCACTGAGCTAAGAAAATTTGCTCAATTCTGTGTAATATTAGCGTCTGTGATTGAAATTTTCAGCAAAGACACGGTCTAACGCATTTCCTGACTGAAAGTATTATTATGTCTATGAGGAATTTAAACATCCTAGTTGAAAATGTTGGAATATAAGTACACAGTATAACATAATGTGTGATACATTTATATATTATATATTATTTAATATGTAACATAAATTTATTAGTGATCATTGACTGATATAAAAATTCTTAATTATCTAAACATTCAGAATAGGTAATCTAAGGACAGGTATATTAATCATTTGATAGATACTTTTAACTATTTGGCTAGAGTGGAACAGGTACTAATTGCCTGAAGTAGGAGGATATTTTGGATTTTTTAGATGGATCATCTTGGTGATAACTCTAACCTACAAAACATGACTTTCCTTAGAAAAAGATTTAATTATGTTTCTTTATCTCACTTATTCTTCTTATAGAATATATAACATATTAGCAGCTAATTACACAAATAAGAGACCCTATGTTCTTTATAAAAGATAAAGCAGCTATAATTCACTATTGGAAGCTAATAAGTAGAAAGCAGTGTATGTATAATTTTCCAAACTTTTCAAGTGCATCTTCATTTGATTCTTATTCACAATAATAAATTTATTATTCACAATAATAAAATTATTTTGCAGCTTGTCTTTAAATTATACCTACACATATGTGCATGCATTTTTGAAAGTACTACACAATTTAATGACAATTGAATGTGTAGTTTTTACATGAAAATATACTAGTTTTTAAACTATGTATTGTAGATGCTTATGTTTTATTCCTTGTGTTTCTTGACAGCAGGTTTTATTTTTGATTAGGAGTGGCTGCACCTTGGGGTTGGTGGAGGCTACTTGTTTGTTACCACTCAGACTCCCCAAATAATCATGCAGACTGTGTTAATTAAAGCACTGCCTGGCCCATCACTTAAGTGTATTGCTAGCTAGCTCTTATATCTTAAATTAACCCCTTTCTATTAACCCCTGTGCATCACCACGACGTCTTGGCCTACTAGCAAAGTTTCGGCAGGCTCAGGTGGTGGTCTCTGTCTTCTGTGATAGCTACATGGCTTCTCACTAACTCCACCGTCTTTCTCCCAGCATTCAGTTTGTTTTTCCTGCATAGCTCTACTCTGCCCTATCACAGGCCAAAGCAGGTTCTTTATTCATTAACCAATAAAATAAAAAAACCAATAAAAGCAACACATATACAGAAGGACTTCCCACAGGACCTTGGCATTGGAAGTAAGCAACTGGAGAGAATGTGAGGTCTGACTCTCTAAGCCTGGCCAAATAGAGGATTATGAGTGAGGATGGAGAGCAAATTGAGATCAAAATGGCTCCATTCCACAGAATAATATACAGGTTAGAGTATTTAGATGCAACCATTGGTGTCTATGTTGATTCCATCCCTTATTTATTATGAACAAAGTAGCAGTGAACATGGATGTGTAGGTATCTCTGGAAAATGATAGAGAGTGCTCTAGCTATATGGCGGCTGTATGACAGAAATTGGGCACATAGGGTAGCTTTCTTTCTACTTTCCTGAGAAACACCCACACTAATTACCAAAGTGGCTGCACTTGTTTACACTCACATTCACAGCACAGAAGAGTACTCTTTGCCCTACACAGACTCCAATATGTCTTATCGTTCATAGTCTTCATGATGGCCATATTGACTGCAGTTAGACGGAATCTTAAAATAATTTCATTTTTTATTTACCTTATGGCAGAGAATACTTAACACTTTTTAAAAATGTTTTCTTCTGTATTTTTTCCTTTGAGAAATCTGCATAGTTTTGCAGCCCATTTTTTAAATTGGTTTGTTTTCTTGTTATTTGGTATTTGGATTTTTGGAATATCCTAAACACTAATCTTTTTTTTTTTTTTTCCCAGATGAATAGCTGAGGAAGATCCCCCACCATGGGTTGCCTTTTCACTCAATTGATAGTTACTGTATAGAAATTTCTTTAGATTGCATCCATTGATCTTTGTTTTTGTTTTATGTGCTAATGAAATCCTATTTTAAAAGTCTATATATCTACAGATCAGAGTAAAACCATATTCCCTACTTTATTGACTTGTAGTTACAGGGTCTCAGTATTTATATTGGAGTTCTTAATCTATTTGAAATGGAGTTATATGCAGGGTGAGAGATAAGTATCAAGCATTATTTCTATATATTGATATCCGGGATTATAAGAATCATATTTTGAAGATACTATACTATCATCAGCATCTATTTGGGACATATATATTTGGCTTTATAGTTGTATTAACTTATATCTTAATCTTCTATTCCATTACAATAACCTATGTTCCTGTTTTTGGAGCAGCACCATATTGTGAATCAATAATAATGGATCAATAATGTGGTCTGTGTGCACAATGGAATTTTATTCAGCTGTAAAGGAAAATGAAATTGTAAAATTTAAATGTAAATGCATGGAATTTAAAAAGTACACCAATCTAGGTCCATAAAGACAAATGTCCTATGCTTTCTATCATATGCCGATCAAACTTCAACTTTGTAGTTTTGCTTGGTGAAGACGGAGTGCCAGTGGAAACCAGAAAACTAAGAAAGGATAAACAATGTCTTAATGAAATAGGGACAATTGGACATGGGTACAATTAAAGAAAAAAAGAGGAATACTGGTTATTGAAAAGTTTAAAAAAAAAAGAGGGGATGGGATTTGAGGACACACGAAAGTGTAATCATATAGAGAGAGTATAAAGAAAACCATATGGAAATATACTGTCTTGTAATTCAATTAAAAAGTATAAAATAGATTAATGGGTGATATCCTGCATGGTGAGATAATGGTGATTCTAAAAGCAGTGAGTCCTACAGCAAAAATTCCCAGTACCAGATGTGGGATAGCCCCATAGGAATTATTGGTCAGGAATACTCAAGAGACACCTAAAATAGTACAGGTAGTTGTCAATTTTTTTTTTTTAGATAGTCACCAGAACTAAAGAGTAAGTCCCTTTGAACATACCACATACCTTACTTGAAAATATAGAGAAAACACACTTGAACTAAGGTAGAATCCTACTCCCTGCTGCATTGCTTTCAAAGTGACAGAGGGTGCTTTTCACCTTACTTAGTAAGAAAAGAAACCTACAGTCTTATGCAACTCAATTCTATGAATCACAAACCAACTAGCTAACAAGATGTACCCACCTGCACAACAGTAATATGAATGTAATTGGGGATTTGAGGCCCACTCTGCAAGATACACTTCATGCATGGTTAATAACTCATGACTGGAGAGGTTGTAGACCCAAAAGGAAAATAGCTGCATAGCAAATAGTTTCAGACTATCTTCTAAACTTTGATCATGCACAGAGACAAAAAGCTACTCTCGATCTTAATCATAGAATCCTTTCTTGACCACAGATAACAGTGTTTGCATAAATACATGTATGCTCAAGAATCTGAGAAGAAATAGAAACTGAGGATTCAACTCCAAACAATAAATTCATTCTACCTCCTCTGAGGCTAAGGTAACATTTCCTAAGAGGGGGCTGGAACAATGTACAAAACTGGAAGACAGAGAGACTAACTTCAAAATGACATCCTTTAGGGATGACATAACCATTGCATTCATGAACTAGAAGCGACTGTGGTTACTCACCACAAGACTAGCTCCATCAACAATGAGCCCTGGGTGGATGAAGAGGATCATAAGCTTACCCATTATTGCTTAACTATTATAAATTCTTGAAGAAATGGAATCATTGTCTCCGACTAATTACCACTGATGAGCTTATGAAGCCCATCAGATAACCCCAAACTTGTGGCCACACATATACCCCTAGTTAAATACAGAGGGCTACAAAACAAAATAGACATTTTAATTATGAGGAATAGAATAGAATCTTAATTATGAGGAATGAATTTGTGAAAGAGAGATGTTATATGGGGGGGAGATACATTGCAGTGGAGTGAGATTAATTGCTATGCAAAGTATCAAACTGTCAAAAAATAAAATATAAACAGTAAAAGAAGATGCAAGAGTACAGCAAGTAACTCATTCTTTAAAAAGAAAACAAACTATCATTTTTCATTATATATACCCAACCCAAGTTCTCACTCCCTCCCCTCCTCCCATTCCCTCCACTTACCCCCACCACATCCCCATCCTCTCCTCAGAGAGGGTAAGGCACATTGCCTTGGGGAAGGTTCAAGGCCCTCCCAACTATCTCTACGTTGAGCATGGTATCCATCCAAAGAGAATAGGTTCCCAAGAAGCCAGTACAAGCAGTAGGGATAAATCCTGGTGCCAATTCCAGAAGCCCCTCAGTCTGCCCCAGCCATGCAACTGTTAACCACATTCAGAGGGACTGGTTTTGTCTTATGCTGGTTCCTTCCCAGTCCAGCTGGAGTTGCTGAGCTCCATTAGCTCAGGTAGACTGTTTCAGTGTGTGTCCCCATCATGGTCTTGAAATTGCAAATCTGCTGGTAGTAAATGTTCATAGTTTCATCTGAAAAGGTGTTTTAATTTTAATTTTCACTGATAATAAAATTATGACTTTGGGTTATTTTGTTTATATTATGAGTGTTGTGTGTTTCCCTCATTACTTTAGCATAGTTTTCTTGCCTCTAGCTCTCATGAGTAATATAAAATCAATATATATTTAGTTTTTCCGCTTTGCAGAGTATATCATACTTGCCTTATGTTTTTTCCCTGTATTCTTGGCAATTTGACTATGTATTGTAGACACATTTCCACTGAACATGATTTCTTCATTCAGTTTGCTAAGTTTCCCCATCTGGGACTATCATGGTATGCATGATACATGTCTTTGTATTATAGTTTCTAAGACTTTTTTCATAGTTTCTTTGTTTTTGTAAATGTTTTTGTTTTTTCCCTGTTCCTTTTATTGGATCATAATTTTTCTGATGTAATTTTACTTTTTTTCTTTCCAAGATGCTTTTAAAATGTACAGATTAATTTTGTAAATTACAATTTTAATTACAATCTATTTATGCTTTATATTTCAGCTCAAAGATTTGCTATTTATGAGCTAGCTTGATTTTACTATGTGACTATGATTACAATAATTGCTTGAAAATTAATCTGCTGTTATAAAATCGGAAATGTTTTAGGATTGGTCTCTTTATTTTTTTTCCTGTAGACTCTTTGACAGTCTTTTCTATTTCTTTCCTTGTCCCTTAAGACAACTTTTCTTCTTACAGATTCTTAACTGTCACCACTAACTATTAACCTCAGGTTCCCTATTTTAGAGTTCATGCAGTAGAATTAGAAAGTGGTTGTTTACTCTTCTTATCTTGGGGAATTTGGCTGAATAAATGAGATTTTAATAGTGTGAATGCAGTGATCATTTCCTAAGCCCATTTCTTATGAAAATAACAACATGAATTTTTAGTTTACTGTTTTTCAGAGTACTTGAAAACTTATCAGCTGTTTTCTAGTTTATGTGCTTCTACTGTCTATAATGAAAGACAAGGAGTGTGGTGTGGAATTCTTCCAGACTAGGTTCATTTGTATTACAATAGCACAGTAGTGATTTGCTAACTGGAGAAAAGATAAGACTCAATGAAGTGATTCTCCAAGGCTGTTCTTTAAGAAAAGAACACCCTTAGTTTCTTGTCCAAAAGAGGAATCTAGCCATAAATACTCAAAGTCATTAAAACCATATGATAGTAAAAATTATTAGGCACAAAAATCCATTTTAGTTGTGATTAATCCAGTGTTTTCTAAATAAAGATGACTGCCAATATCATTTCCACACATAAAGAGATAATCCAGTTAGAGTCACCTATAGAAACTTAAGTGAAATAAAGAAAGAAAACTGTATAATACATGTCTTGATGAGACGTGATGCCTAGAATAATAAGGTTATTAGATAGAGTTGGATAGTCTAAACTCTGGGGGAATAAGCCTTTGAATTGGAAAGTTTTTCAATGTTTGTTCTATTAAAATACAATTTAGGTATCTGAAAGAGGAGGAGGATTTCAAACTAAGCCATCTAAGAGCTGATAATGTTGATACTAGCAATGAGGTGCTAAGTATGAACCTCTCTGCTCTGTACCCTCTACGTGTGGATGCATGTGAATAAATATGTGTTTTGACTACAAAATGAGGAATCACTTCATAAAGACAATTCATGAATTAACCTGAAAGAAATCAATGCGTGAGATTGGCAGTGATGTTGAAGAATGGACAAAAGAAGAAGAACCACTTGCCTAGCACAGGTGCTGATGAATGTTCTGCCTAAAACCTGAGTGGTCCATATAAATTGTGCCATAGTGGATATTTGCTGGGATCGACAGGTAGGAAAAAGGATCCCAGAAAAAATAGACATGGTGCTTAAAGAACATTGAGAAAGCCAAAACGAAACAATTGACTAGCCAAGTGTCTTTAGATTTATGTAGATTTATGTGCTTGGCCCCCAGTCTCTGATAATATAGTGTAGATTTTATCTATAGAAGTAGAGCTAGAGAATGAATTAAACCTGTTTAAAATTATGGAGGTGGGCAGGATCACATGCGTGAATTTTCTGAAATAACCAGGAAACCTGGACAATTAGTTGATGTTAAATATCTACATTTATCTCTGGCCCATGGAGTCAACTGGCCAGGACACATGGGGACTCACAGAAATTGGGGACCTGTGTATGTTATGACTGAGTAACTTGGTGTTCTTGTGGGCTCCTAACCATAGGAAGAAAGGTACTCTCTGACTCTTTTGCCTACTTATGGGACTCTTTTTCCTCCTACTGGGTTGCTTCCTCCAGCCGTGATACGATGGAATATATCT
>NW_004949106.1:10040584-10046554 GCF_000317375.1 Microtus ochrogaster
GTCTCCTTGGGTTTTCTCTTAAGATGACGTGAGACTCCCTGCTGTTTGCAGTCCACCCAGAACTGAAAAGATGCATTGGAATAAAGGTTAGCAATATCAAGAAACACAAATCATCCAATGTACTGCGATTAAAGGAGCAATAAAAGGACCCAAGATTTTGAAAATATTTTCATTCACCACTCTCTTACATTTTCCAAAGTGAAATTTGACTTTGACTTTTCTACCCCTGTCTTTCCATGTTTTCCACAGAATTATTGTTAGATTCTCTCTAAAAATGACAGCAAAAATATCATCGCCTCATTATTTGAACTATACATGTATATTTCATGTCTAAAAAAGCTGTTTTGTGATTCTTACATAATTGCGAAGAAAAGATTTGCAAAGTATCTTGTCGAGTGCTTTTTCTTCTCCTGTAAACATATGAATTATTGGTTTTACTGCTGAACTGTTTCTTTTGTTTGGGATAATAGTCAATTTCCCTAAACAAAAGATATATACTCATATTAAAAACACCTTTGCACATTGATCATAATTGAAAATAATTGCCATTTCTTAATATAGCGCTGCATTAAACAGTTTGGTGAGTTATCATGGAGTTACGGAATTAGCATTAATAAAAATTGTGTTTTAGGGGCCTGTAGGGATAAAACAATTAGACTCTGTGTTAGATGATATAAGGCATTTTGAAACTGAGTTTTAAAACCTCACAATGGGCTGTTTATCTTATCTGTAAGCTATAATCCATTAGGTATAATGTTATTTCTATGACAAGAAAATTTATTTTTAAAACTTTTTTAAATGGGGTGAAAATTATTTCTGTTCTTTTTTTCAGATATTTGAGACTGGGATTCTCTGTATAACAGTCCAGGCTGTCTTGGTACTTGCTTTGAAGACCAGACTGGCATCAACCTCAGTGAAGTACACCTGCCTCTGCCTTCCAAGTGCTGGAATTAAAGGTGTGCACCACCAGCGCCCAGGGTAAAAGAAAAGAAATAATTACTAGTGCTTTTTATATTAAAAGCATTTTCAAATTAGAATAGTTCATGCTTGTATGTGTGAAGAGTCTTTTTCATTTAATATCTTCTGATTATGGTTTTCCCTGCCCAGTTCCTATCTCCCATCACTTCTGAATCTACACCCCTTTGTCTCTCACTAGAAAACAAACAAGAATCTAATAAAATATAGTAAGACAAAGAAATCAAAATAAGCAAATTGAAATTGACCAAACTCTCCAAAAAAAGGAAAAGAGCCAAAGGAAAAGAACAAGAAACAAATATAGATGTAGAAATACACACACACACACACACTCACATATATAGGAATCCCATTAAACCCCAAACCAGAATGGTGTATATGCAAAGGACTATAGGTTTAAGACAAAATGCTCTGACAACATCATGAAATAAAAAAAACCTCCAAAGATGTTGTATAGTCATTCTGTGTTGAACATGGGACTTACCTTTAAGAGTGGTTTGTCTCCCAAGTGAGATTCCCTTGTGGAAAACTAATTTTTTATTTGCAAGTGGCAATCAATTGGAGATAGCTTCTGACTTAGGACTGGGGCACTTGTCAACTTCTTTCTTCTTTAGGATCTGTGGAGACCCCGTGCATGCTACTATAGTTCCTGTGAGTTCATATATGTGTGCCAACCCTGTTGTGTCTAGAAGGTCTTGCCTTGTTGTTCTCCATCCCCTATAACATTTGAATCAGCTAGTAAGTGGTCATCCATGTAATGGTAAACTTTAGATTTGGAAATTGCTTGCATATTAATTCCATGGGAGTGCTTGGAACTGAACCTAGTATCTTTGTTTAAAAAAAAATTGTGCCACTAATGTCTAAACTATCTCGCCAGCCTTCAATAGATATTTTAATCTGTACAATGTTATTTCTGCTGGCCATACATTAGCATAATACTACTGATGACTGCCATTTAATATACACCTGTTGTTTGACACATTTTCTAGTTTCCCTTCTTGTAGACAAAACAGTACTGAAAGATGACCTTCGCTGCTTATGTTGGTTTGAAAAAATGGCCCCCACAGTAATGCCACAATGAAGGGGCGTGGCTCTATTGGAGGAAGCATGTCTCTGTGAGAGTGGGGTCTACATTATCTTTTGCTCACACTACATCCAGTTTGGAACACAATTAAGTGTCTGTGGCTCAAGATACGGAACCCGCAACTCCTTCTCCAGAACCATATCTTCTTGCATGCCTCCATAGCCACCATAATGATAATGGACTAAATCTCTGAAACCAAAAGTCAGCTCCAGTTAAATATTTTTTCTAAGAGTAGCCATAATCGTATCTCTTCATAACAATAGAAAACCTAATCAGCACACTGCTCATGTCCTCCTGCTAGGATTCAACATGTCATTAATTTATTTTTTAAGAAAGTTTTTAAAATGTCAGTGTAATATAAACTCTTACAAAGGTTTGATAACTAGTATTATATTGTGGTATACTGAAATGTTTTAAAATCATTGCCCAGAAAAGAATTTAGAAAGTGTAGAAGTTGTTTGCTTATTGCTTGTTCAACACCATTATTGTATGTCCAAAAAATTGCTATGATATGAACAGTCAACCTTCATGATAGTCTTTAATATTTTTCTTAGTATATTATAAGGTTGACTGCATTTACCACTGTCACTTGAACTATTAAGGTAAAACCATGATGTTAACACTTCATTTCTCAGTTTAATGAAAATTGATTTACTGTCAATGTTTCACAATTAAATAATTCATACTACAAAATAGAACCTAAATTACTCATAGGCACACTGATTTATCATTTGACCTGCACTTCTAAGTGACCTATGTAACATAATTTGGTAGATAGGATGACCTTTAGGGGAACAAAAATATTTTAAATATAAATTTTACTAAAAAAAATACATTTCACCTTCATAGTGCACACATTTATACTAGTAAAAACAACTTATTTTGGGTTTATATAACTCCTATTAATGAAAAAATGAAGCATTCCACTACAAATAGATGAAAACCAAAATCAATAGTTTTTTGTTTTTGTTTTGTTTTGTTTTGTTTTTTTGGTTTTTTCGTTGGTTTTTTCGAGACAGGGTTTCTCTGTGGCTTTGGAGCCTGTCCTGGAACTAGCTCTGTAGACCAGGCTGGTCTCGAACTCACAGAGATCCGCCTGCCTCTGCCTCCTGAGTGCTGGGATTAAAGGCGTGCGCCACCATCGCCCGGCGAAAATCAACAGTTTTATACCTCCAGAAGAGACACTTGTTTTGACTTAAAAACACAGGAAACAAAAAAAGTACTGAGGGCATCAGTCTGGAGAAGATAAATGTGGAGTTCCACGGGGTTATCTAGGAAGAACTCAAGGGAGAAAAAGGATGAGGCATAGCTATAACTTCACTTCAATTAAAACATTAAATATATCAAATAACAAGTAAATATTTTTTAATTGCATTATCTCCAAAAGATAATTTCCAATGTAGTTCTTCTTTAGAAAACAAAAGTTCTGTGCCGTCAGAAGACACATCTGTATAGCTCAGTAAACAATATTATTTCACAAGAGTAAGATTGTTTGCCTTTGATACACAAACATGGCCTGAAAAAAATAGTATCTTTTAATTCATGACAGGAAAAGAGATATTAGGAGAAAAATGGGAGAGTTCAGACCAGAGGAGTGAAAGGGCTTGGCACAGAGGTATGGAAAGACTGTCAGGGACCAGGTGACCTTGGTCAAATAATACTCAGCATGATTTGACAACCATATTTTTTTGGTTTTCTGAGATGCAGAAAGATGCAAACCCCAGAAAACTGACTGGATATATCAGCAGTCAGATGACCAGTGGACTAGATATGGTTTGAAAAAACAATTGTAGTATCAAGGGAGATCGTCATGCCTGCCACATATGTCTCTCAAAAATAAGAAAAGATGTGTGTGTAAAGCTCTGATGGGTGGCTACTTTAGACTTTCTACTTCAGCAGTGAAACCAGTAGAAGCCTGTAAAGGTTTGAAAAAAAGAATATTGATGACTACAAAACCTGCAAGAGGGGGTCCTAAATTATCGGGTTTTTTTTTTCTTCAGTGTACAATTTATTAACCTTGGTACAATTTAAATGACTTAGCCTTGAAAGACAGTGTGATTCCCCAACATTTGGAATCCTGAACGTACAACCAGCATATTACCAGTAAAACTGCAGCTGCTTTAGTGACTTCTGGGGTTGGGGGTTACCTATTCCGAACTATCAGTAAGCAATTCCAGCAGATGGTCTAATATATCGCCAACTGAAACACAGACGGCACTGTTAAATTCTGCTTACTGGCATCAGCAATAAGTTGTTTCGGTTGAAGGTGAATGTTTTCTTTTCTCATCAGCATTTATACAGAAGGTGAAGTGTGTTATGTGAGAATCTTTAAAAGTCAAGTGTGAGTATTCTCTAGTAATTACCAGATCCATGTTTCTCTATATGAGAATATTATTACAAAGCTTTAACTTATTTATTAAAAAGAGAACATGCTAAAACCAGGCAATTTCTTTATATAAAGACCCTGTAATTTCATGTTTGCTTCTTTGTTTCATGGTAGATTTGATGGTGGTTTGAAAGAAAATGACCCCCAAAAGGAGAGGAACTATTAGAAGGTGTGACCTTGTTGATGTAGGTGTGGTCTTTTTGGGGAAAGTGTTTCACTGTGGATGTCTTTGAGGGTTCATATAAGTTTAAGATAGGACCAAGTATCTCAGACCACTGCCTATTGCCGGCACAAGATGTAGGAATCTCAGTTAACTCCTCCAGCACCATGTCTGCCTGCATAACCCTGCTATGATGATAATGAACTGAACCTCTAAACTGTCAGCCAGCCACCACAATTAAATATTTTCTATGTAAGAGTTTCTATGGTCACAGCGTCTCCTCCTAGTAATGTTGCATGATTTCTAATTGGGCTTCATAATAAAAACTTGGAGTCGGCTATTAGAGGGTGAATGCTGAAATATCAGAAAATCGGAGCAGTCAGTCACCAGAGACTCCTTGCCTCTATGAAATCCTCAGACAGAATGGGACATCCTGTCTCTACAAGTCCTCAGGCTAAATGCTTGAACTACAGTTGCCTCCTGCCTAATATCTCTCTCTCTGCCCAGTCATACCCCTTCCTGCCTCCATCTCCCTAGGATTAAAGGCATGCAACTCTCAAGTACTGGAATTAAAGCTATGAGCCACTACCACCTGACTCTTATTCTCTTTGGGAATGGATCAATCTAGTGTAGCCCAGGGTCACCTTGAACTCACAGAGATGAGTCTACCTCTGACTCCTAAGTGTTGGAATTAAAGGTGTCTGCCACCACTGCCTGACATCTATGGCTAACTAGTGGCTAGCTCTGCACTCTGATCTTCAGGCAAGTGTTAGATCACAAACAAAACATTCCCCATTGCTTTTGTCTAAAATAAAAAGGTTATAACTAATATAAGAAAAACTATATACAATAAGTATAACAATTATATACAATATATAGAGAGGCAATAAATACACTATCTAGTCCAACTACATTTGACAAAATCAGAGAAAATATTTCATTATCTATGCGATTTTGGTGAATCCAAAGTCTCACAGCTAATTCACTTTCTATGCTAACTTGCATTACCATCCAAAACTATCTTTTTCTGTCTCACAATCTTATACACTTTAAACCTCTTTAATGAGATTTTTATCTGAGTCTGGTAATCTAGTAAAACTATAATTATAACTTTCCAGTCTACCACTCCCTCAGAGACTTAAGATATTAACTGAGCAATCAGAAAGTACAACCAAGAAACTTCCAAAAATTTTCAGAGATGACAGAAATAGCTGGCTGCCTGGACAGTCACCCAGGGTTACTCTGCAACATTGGTGAATCTGTGTTCAGCCTACAGATAGGGATTATTTGACAGATTATCCTATATAGCAGGATTTTTTTAAAGGACTGTCCCACCTTGTCTTGGCAAGGTTTGGCAGTCATGTA